>NC_056745.1:1498138513-1498336013 GCF_019279795.1 Protopterus annectens
AAATAGCCTACTTTGAAGTGGAGGTATCTTCTGCAAGATTCCCCAATTGGGATATGCAGGTATGCCTCTACGTCTAGAGTTACCAACCAGGCATCCTTGCCTAGCATAGGCAGTAGCTGTTGTAGAGTCAGCATCTTGAATTTTGGAATGTCCAGGAAAGTATTTAGAATGGATAAGTCCAGAAATGGACGCCATGATTCGTCTTTTCTGGGTACCAGGAAAAGTCTTGAATAAAAACATCGCCCTTTTTCCTTTTCTGGTACTGGTTGAATAGCCCCCATATCCATGAGGGACATAACTTGTTTCTGGGCCCACTGATTTGGGGGGCAGAGATGTGGCCAGCCATTTGGAATTGGCAACGTGTGGAAATGAAATCTGTACCCCTGGGACACTACATTTAAGACCCACTTGTCCTGGGTAATTAGATGCCAATTTTGAGAATGAATAAGAAGTTATGTACTCGCCATAACATTCCATCTGAGTAGGTGGACTTCATTTGTCTGCAACCTTTGTGAATCGGATCTGAGCCAGCAATCTTTCATAGCTTAGATCCGAGATCCTAGCTCCTCCCCTTCACCCATAATCCCCTGCCAACCCTGACTGACCTCAGATCAAGTTTGCCCATAACCAATAAGGCTGAAAAAGGAAACTAACTACCTTCCTTAAAGGGCAGAGTAAAAACCTCTGGCCAAATAACATCCGAAGGTCAGGGGGAAGGAGGGTGGGACGGCTGCAGACAAATGAAGTCTACCTACTCAAATGGAACGTTATGGTGAGTACATAACTTCTTAATCTGAAGTAGTTAACTTCATTTGTCAGCAACCTTTGGGACAGAGTCCCCAGCTACCTGTACCTTGGGCGGCCTTCATGGAAGGATGTTCCGGAGCACTGCAGAACCAAAGGATGCTCTCCCTCTAGAGATAATATCCAATTTACAATGGTTGATGAAGGTATGAGGTGAAGCCCAAGTGGCTGCTGAGCAAATATCATCCAGGGGTACTCTAGACCGAAAGGCAGCAGAAGTAGACATGGACAGAGTAGAGTGGGCACAGACTCCCAGAGGTGCGGGCCTGCCAGAACTTTCATAAGCCAAAAGAATGCATTGTGAAATCCACCTCGACAAGGTGACCTTCTTCACCTCGACAAGGTGACCTTCGACACAGATTTACCTAAGTTAAATTTGGCAAAGGAGAACAACAACTGGTCGGATTTGTCTATGACCAGCCGTTCTATGAATGTAAAAATGCAGCTGTCTATGCACATCTAAAGAATGCAGTTTGTATTTTCCTTTGTTCTGGTATTCAGGAAAGAAAACTGGCAGATTAATGGATTGGTTAATATTTGCCTCGGAAGCAATCTTAGAAAGGAATGAGGGATTGGTCCTGAGGTAAACCCTATCCGTGTGGAAGGTCAGGTAAGGAGGTTTTACACAGAGCTTGAAGTTCAGAAACCCTCCTAGCTGAAGTAATAGCAACGAGAAAGGCTGTTTTCCATGACAAATGTTTGAGATCAGCTGAAGCTGCAGGTTCAAAGGGGGGAGCTGTCAAGGCCTGGAGTACCAACGTCAAATCCCAGGGAGGCACTACTTCCTTTATTGGAGGTCTGAGTAGGAAGGTGCCCTTCAGAAAGATCTTACATAACTTCCTGGTGATCAATGGACCCAGTTCATGTCCCACGTGGTAATGAGAGATAGCTGCTAGTTGAACTTTGACTGTGGAACAGCTAGCCCCCTGATGAAAAAGCCCTGAAAGGAAATCCAAAACGGCGGGCAACGGAGCTGTGAAAGGGTCTAGGTTCTGACGCTCCGCCCAAATAGCGAAAAGTCTCCATTTACTCCTATAGACTTTCCTAGTAGAGGGCTTGTGTGCCGCTACTAGGATAGCAGTAACTGGGGAGGAGATACCGGGAGTCCTAGCTATGAGTGGAACAGGAGCAACCAAGCCGTAAGCTTGAGATTGTCCAGGTTCGGGACTGGGAGGCCTAGGGGGTGGGAAATCAGATCCGGGAGGGGATCTAGAATCCAAGGCGGATTCACCAGATGAGACCAGAGGTAAGGGAACCAAGCTTGACTAGGCCAGAATGGGGCAATGAGTATCATTTTGCTCCCCAACCGAATGGCTTTCTTAGAAGCTTCAGCATCAGAGGTAGAGGGGGGTAAGCATAGAGAAGACCGGGAGGCCAAGCATGCACCAGAGCATCTCTCGGGAATTCCCCGGTGGGGGGAATTAGAGCGAAGTAGCTGTTGCATTTCGTGTTTGAAGGAGAGGCGAAGAGATCGCAACAGGGTTGTCCCCATATGGCAAATATCCGCTTCGCTACCTGGGGATTGAGAGACCACTCATACGGAGAGAGTATGGTGCGACTGAGTTTGTCCGCCAGGACGTTGGACCGTCCCGGAATGTGCGTTGCAATAAGAAAGCGGTTGGTGATCGCCCATTCCTACACTCTCATAGCTTCTTGACAGAGTGGGTAGGACCTGGTTCCCCCCTGTTTGTTGATGTACCAGACCACCGACATGTCTGACTGAACTGTAACTGTTCCTGTAGGAAGAAGGCTCTGAAGTGCTTGCAATGACAACAGCACTGCCCTCATCTCTAGAACATTTATATGCAATGAGGTCTCTGTATCGTTCCATGTGCCTTGGACCATCCTGCCCGCATAATGCCCCCCTCATCCGAGGTGAGAGGCGTCCATGGTCACCGTGGCGAGTGGAGGGGCCATGGAGAAAGGGCTTCCCGCTTGGAGGTCCAGTGATTGCAACCACCAGGCGAGAGCCCTTTTGCAAGCCTTGCTGAGGGGAATGGGGTGACAGAGGGTATTGACAGAAGGACCATTGGACTTGGAGAGTCCACTGCAAAACCCTCACGTTCAGGCGAGCCATGGGGAGCAGGGTAACTGCGGCCGCCATGGAGCCCAGAGACCTCAGGACCAATCCCGCCGGGGGAGCCGACGATAGTAAAATGGCCAGCACATGTAGCCTCAGGGTGTGAAGTTGCTTGGTGGTCAAGAAGGCTAGTAAGTTGTTGGTGTCTAATCTGGCCCCGATAAAGTCCATCACCTGAGTCGTGTTGAGAGAGGATTTGTACGTGTTGATGCTGATCCTCAGCTGGGGAGCAAGGTGGAGAAAGTAATTCCTGGCTGAGCAGAATAGATGCCTTGATGGGGCGGTCAGGAGCCAGTCGTGTAGGTATGGAAACACCTGCATTCCCTGGAGCCTCAGGTGGGCTGCTATCACTGGTAATACCTTGGTGAACACCCTGGGGGCTGAGGTGAGACCGAAGGGAAGGACCCTGAACTGATAATGACTGGCTCCTAGCCGGAAGCGGAGAAACCTCCTGGATCGTTTGTCCATCAAAATGTGGTAATATGCATCCTTGAGGTCTATCGAGCACATCCAGTCGCTCTCCCGCAACAGGGGGAGAATGGATTGGATTGAAGGGTGACCATCCGGAACTTTTCTTTGGTTATGGACAGGTTCAGGAGGGAGAGATCGAGGATTGGCCTTAGGTCCCCCGTCTTTTTTGGCACCAAAAAGAACCTGGAGTAGTAACCCGATCTGGTCTGGGGGGACGTGTTGGATGGCTCTTTTTCCTAAGAGCTGCTGAATTTCCGCAGCTGCAGCTTCCCTCTGATCGGGTGGGACGTCGGGGAGGTGTTTGGGTTGGTGAGGGATGTGAGAAAAGGGAATCTGATATCCTCTGGATATGATGTGAAGCACCCAGCGGTCTGTTGTGATGGACTCCCAAGCTGCCAGGTGCCTCGAAAAACGTCCCCCCGACTGCCTCCAGAGAGGAGCATTCGGGCAACCCCTCAGGGTCGCTGGGTGAGCCGGTCAGAGAAAGCTTCTCTGGACCCACCATTCCTCGGGCCCCCTCTGCCTCTAGGGCGGCGTCCATCCTGTCCTCCTCTGCCACGGAAGGACTGGGGATCCGGAGCGGACTGGGACTGTTGCGACTTCCAGAACCACATCTTCTGTCCCTTTTGGTTCTTGGAGAAGGACCTCAGGGCAGCAGAGAAGCGGACTCAGACGGCAGACAACGTCTTCCCATCCTTTTCGCTCCGGACCAAAGTCTCACGAACGGTCTTGCCAAACAGGGCAGAACCATCGAAAGGGGCATTCGCAAATGACGCCTTGAAGGGTTCCGCGAAATCGCAATGCCGGAGCCAGGCCTGACATCGCATGATGAGGCCTGCTCCGCTGGCTCTAGCGGCTCCCTCTGTGGCGTGGGACAACAGCCGCATAGAGGTGTTAGATATGGACATGAGAGTGGCCATTCGAGTGGAGTACAACCGCTTGTCCTCCACCGACATGGACTCCGGGGGCGACGCAGCGTACTCTTTGATAAGGTCCCGCTGCAGTCGAATAACATGTGCCATGTAGTTCAGGAGACCTCACCGAGAAGGTCGCTGAACTAAAGGCCCGCCTTCCCAAAAAGGTCCATCAAACGGGACTCCATGCTCGGTGGATGGACCGAGGGACTCTCCTGAGCTAATTCCCTCTTGGTGGCCGCCACCACCAACATGGCATCTACGGGGGGAACCTTGCTCCAATGGGACCTCTCAGATGGCGGACTAAGGATCTTGTCCGGGCGTTTGGGGACTGGCTCCACAGTGTCCGGCTCCTTCCATGCCCTAGTGGTAATAAGCTCCAATAAGGGGTCGGGCAGAGGGGACACCCAAGAGGTAGATGGGCCTGCTTCGAATGCCTCTAGGAACACGGATTCGTCAGAGGAAGCCTTGGGGGCAGACCACCCCCCTCTTATCCTGAGCATTTCCATGATGTCTCCGAAAGAGACATCCTCTGGGGTGACCTAGGGGAGCCTTCCCCTTCATCCAAATCCATATCAGTCAAGGACTCTGGGGAGTCCACGTGCCTCCTCTTGCACTTTCGCTTGTGAGGGACGTCCTCGGGGGGGGGGGGGGCCTGTCTGAGGAAGTCTCACCAGCCACGCCCTGTTCCAAGGGAACGACCTGGGACATCGAAGCAGGCTGTCCCTGGGGCTGGGTGATGGAAGCCGGACCCAACAGAGAGAGGGAGTGCGGGGTGGAGCCGAAGCAAGGACCGGGGGCCTGGAAGCATTCGACAGTGCCCTCTACACCACATCGAAAGCCAAGGGAGAGCCCCTCTCTCTGGGATCAGAGAGGAGACCCTCGCTCGGATTAAATGGACGGATCGGGGTCGGCGCAGAAGCCATCGGATCTGACGGACCAGTGTGCTCCGACCTAGACGAAGCCACACTGATTCCCTCAGATCAGACGCTCAGCCCACGGCTCCAAGAGCCCGGATCCAACAAAAACAGACCAGACAGGCTCGAGGGAAGAGTCGGCGCCGACCCACCTCCAGCTCCAAGGCTGCTCGGCTCCGAACTCGGGAAGCGGGTCGGAGAAGGAGCTATCGGGGCAAAAAGGTGTTGAGCTCCCCCCCCGGGGGGGGGGGGGGCAGGAGCACTCCCATCTACAGTTGGGCCTGGAGAAACCTTTGCATCATCCGGTCCAAATCTGCGTCGGAAAGGCTGCGAGTCCATCTCGACGAGGCCACAGAGGCTGGCTGGGAATGCCGCCTCGATGACCTCGACGGAGATAGGGTCTCCTCCTCCTCGGGACCCGGTGAGAAGCACGGAGACCGGATCCGAGAAGGGGGAGACCGGGAAGCCCTGGAGGGAGAAGACCGCTTAGCCGGGGGGCCGAAGCAGAGGCCTCGGCCCACCGCTTGTGGTGCTTCTCCCTCCTTTTTTCTTTCCTGGCCTCCCTCTCTTCCATAGCTGCAGCAGGAGTTTGAGTCCCGACTGGAGGGAGAGAGGCAGGAGTACCGATGAAGCCGGGGAGGCCACAGAAGCACCGGAGGCCAAAGCCGAATCCGGGGGCAAAAGTCCAGCTAGGAGCAGCTTCGACCTCCGGTCCTTCAGTGCCCTGGGGTTGAACGCCACGCAGATGGAACACCCAGAGGAAAGGTGTTCGGCACCACACACTGTGTGGCCATCCGCTGGGGAGAGCTTATGGCCACACTCGGTGCACTTGGAAAAGATGGGTTTTGGGGCCTCAGACATCTTAAAGAAAAACCCACTCGTTAGGCCCCAAACACACAGAAGCTACGACCAGTGAAGGGGAGGGAGGGTAAATTTAACTAAAAAGGTAAACTAGGGTAGTTTTAGCCAAAAAAAAGGAAACCTGACCACAAAACACACTCGTACATTTAAGGGGATAATAAAAAAATGTAAAAACTCACAAAAAACCCTAGACACCAGGAGCTCAAAAACCTAGCTGCTGACAAGAAGCGCGGCAAACTAGATCTGAGGTCAGTCAGGGTTGGCAGGGGATTATGGGTGAAGGGGAGGAGCTCGGATCTAAGCTATGAAAGATTGCCGGCTTGGATCCGAGGTCGGATCAGATTCCCAAAGGTTGCTGACAAATGAAGTTAACTACTTCAGATGTGCTAGTTTTCCCACCACAGGGGCTGCCAAAAGATAAGTGCTTGGAAATGGCAGAGGAACTGTTTACCATAGGGTGGTGCTTTGCTACCTCCCGATTTGGAGGTGGAGGCACCCCATTGTTTTGTCCTGTAAGATCCTTGTGACTGAAACCTGGAGCCTTTGGAGAGTCTGGGTTTGACCTGAGCGGCTCTGTTGTAGACACTGGAAAGGACCCAATTCTTAGTAGGTCAGTGCCTACTTGAACCTGGGTGGCTGCACTTGCAAGAAATCTTTTACAGTTTGCATAGATTTAGCTTTGTCTTCCATCTTTTTTAAAACCTCTTCTGCCTTATTGCCAAAAAGACTGCCCTGCTGTAAAGGAGCATCCAACAATTTAGCTTTAACATGATCAAGCAGATTTTGCTCCTTGAGCCAAGCATGCCTTCTTAACACAGATCCAGTTACGGCGGCCCTGCAAGAGGCCTCCAAAGAATCAAAATCACATTGCAAAGTATGCTTTCCAACTTGTTCAGCTGAATGCAATAAATCTTGTAACTCTATTTTCCACACAATCAGAAATCAACATAATTTTCTGTTTCAGTAAGCCCATGACATGCTGTTGATATTTAAGCATATGAAATTGGAAGTTTAAAGCCCTGATATCCAGGGTTGTAGACATATAAACCTTCTTATCCCATCTATCCAGCGCCCTGGAGTCTCCATCTGAAGGGGTATGACTTTTGGCTGTAGAAGCCTTAACACCTTTGGGACCCTGAGAAATAGTTTCAGGGTCAGCAGCAGGATTTTTGAAAATAAATTTGTGGGAGTCAGGAACCCTGTAATATCTATCTGGCTTACTAGGAGCTGGAGGCAGGGAATCAGGAGCTATGCTGGATTCTGAGAAAACATCATCAATGTCTAAAACAGGAGGTATAGCCAAAGGCCTATGCTGAGAAAGAAGAAGAAAATCCCTAAGCTCTTTTTGGATTCTGAAAAGTCCTGACTCTCCCAATGAAAAATGTTCCCTTAAGGTATGCAAAGTCTCTCCGAAAGACAAATCCTCAGGAGGAGAAGCAGAAGGGATGGATTCCTCTGCATCAGAGTCCTCAAAGTGGAATAGAAAATTCCTGATCAGAAGAGGAATCAGAAGAAATGGAAACCTGATCTGAAGATTCATAATCAGTGCCTTGCCTAAGCCTCTTAGCAGGGGGGAGGTAGGGAACCCCTGATCAAGGTAATTAAATTCTCAGCCATTTTGATCATTTGTTTTTTTAGGCATAGGGCACTGAGCATGTGGCTCATGCGTCGGTTTTATAGACACAGAAGTAGGTTTTGGCCTTGTTTTTGATGGAGTCGGTTTATTATACAAATGTTGAGGCCTGAAAACACCCTCAGAAGCCGGTGCCTGCTCAACGGCTCTGGACCCATCCAAGGGAGAGACATCCGCAGGTTCAATACTTGCAGAATCTCTCTGCATACCGGACTCCGAATGGGTCTCGGTAGAGGCATGTGACTCAAAAGTAGCGGGCATCAGGGGCTGCGAGGGCGGTGACTGGCTTAGGAGAAGCTTCGCCGTCGGTTCTGGACCTAGACGGTCTCTCTTCTCGTCTTCCCTTGCGTTTTTGTGAATTCTGTCCGATTGCTAACCGACATTTCAGGATAGTTAATCTTGAACCAAAGTATTTAGAAGCAAAAATATACAGACGCTTAATAGTGCGTTGGTTAAATTTAGCACAAAACCGACAGCAAAACACGTTGTGGTCAGGGCCTAAGCAAGGAATACAGTACAAATGAAAATCCTTAGGAGGTATTTGCTTCCCACAAGTAAAACAATTGCTAACTTTTACTGACATCGGTAAAGCAAGAAAAAGTTTCCCCAATGGGGTACTTGACTTTAGTTTTAAGACTTCGGTTCTGAAACTCGAAAATTAGAAGTTATGTACTCACCATAACGTTCCATCTGAGTAGGTGTATTCATTTGTCTGCAACCTGTGGGTTATGGATCCGATATCGGATCCGAACCGGCATGGTTTTCCAGCTATGGATCCAAGCTCTCAGCTCCTCCCCTCACCCATAATGCCCTGCTCTACCCTCATGACCTCAGATCGAGTTTGCCAACAGCAAGAACACCCTGAAAAGGGTAACACACCATATGCAGGAAACTGAAAGGCCAGGGGGATAGGAGGGCGGGATGGTTGCAGACAAATGAATACACCTACTCAGATGGAACGTTATGGTGAGTACATAACTTCTAAATCTGAAGTAGGATATTCATTTGTCTGCAACCTGTGGGACAGAGTCCCCAGCTACCTGAATCTTGGGCGGCCATCATGGAAGGATATTCGAGCACCGGAGCCAAAGGATGCTCTACCCCTAGATGCAAGATCCAACTTATAGTGGGAAATAAATGTATGAGATGAAGCCCACGTGGCTGCTGCACAAATATCATCTAGAGGAATCCTAGCCTTGAAGGCTGCCGAGGTAGATACTGACCGGGTTGAATGGGCATGAACACCCCGGTGCGGCCTTCCTGACGCTTGATAAGCCAATAAAATGCACTGTGAAATCCAGCGGGACAGAGAAACTTTAGAAATTGGCTTGCCCAAATTGAATTTTGCAAAGGAAATAAACAGCTGGTCGGATTGCCTATGACCAGCTGTCCTGTTGAGATAAAATCTAAGTTGCCTGTGAACATCTAGTGAATGTAGCTTATATTCACCTTTGTTTTCATATTTAGGGAAGAAAACAGGGAGGTTAATGGATTGATTGATGTTTGCTTCAGAAGCGATTTTAGGAAGGAAGGACGGATTGGTCCTGAGGGAGACACGGTCCGGATGAAATACCAAGTAAGGAGGTTTAGCTGATAAAGCTTGAAGTTCAGAAACTCTCTTGGCTGATGTAATGGCTACCAAAAGGCTGTCTTGTAGGACAAGAACTTAATATCCACGTAGCGCTGGCTCGAAGGGGAGCGGTCAAGGCCTGTAGGACCAAAGAAAGGTCCCAAGGAGGAACTGCTTGTTTTATAGGGGCCTGAGAAGAAAAGTACGTTTAAGAAATGTTTTACCCAATTTGGCTGACATAAGAGGATTAGAATCTTGACCAATGTGATAGTGAGAAATTGCCGCCAGTTGAACTTTGACTGTGGAACTGCTGGCACCATCATTAAAGAGAGAGGTTAGAAAATCAAGCACTACAGGGAGAGGAACCGTGAAGGGATTCAGGCCTTGCCGCCCGCCCACACAGAGAAACGTTTCCATTTGCTTCGTAAACCTTTCTAGTGGATGGTTTATGAGCCGCCACCAAAATAGCCTTTACCGTGAAGAGATACCGAGTCCTTATCAAGAGTGGAACTGGAGCAGCCAAGCGGTCAGCTTCAGGTTGTCCAGGTTCCGAACAGGCATGCAGGATGGATGGGATATCAGATCCGGATGGGATCTAGAATCCAAGGAGGATTCACCGAGTGAGACCTTAGGAAGGGGAACCAGATCTGTCGAGGCCAGAATGGAGCAATGAGAATCATTCTGCAACCCACCCGAGAGGCTTTCTGAAGAACTTGCAGCATCAGAGGCAAGGGTGGATAGGCATACAGAAGACCGGGTGGCCAAGCATGCACCAGAGCGTCTCTTGGGGTACCTCCGGGAGGAGGTATTAGAGCAAAAACTGTCGCACTTGGTGTTTGAGGGAGAAGCAAAAGATCGCAAGAAGGGTTCCCCACCGCGAATATGCTCCGCTACTTGACAATTGAGAGACCACTCGTAAGGGGTCAGAATGGTGCGACTGAGCTTGTCCGCTAGGATGTTGGACCGACCGGAATGTGCGTTGCTATGAGAAAGCGATTGGTGGAGATTGCCCATTCCCAAACTCTCATGGCTTCCGACAAAGAGGGTAAGACCTTGTTCCCCTTGCTTGTTGATGTACCAGACAACAGACATGTTGTCCGATTGAATCGCAATTGTTCCCAAGGGAAGAAAGTCCTGAAGTGCTAGCAACGCTAAGAGCACTGCTCTCATCTCTAGAACATTGATATGCAGTAAGGTCTCTGAATCGCTCCACGTGCCTTGGACTGTCCGCCCGCAGTGCCCCCACCCGAGGCGGGAGGCGTCCGTGGTCACCGTGGCGAGAGGGAGAAGCACAAAATGGGCGACCCTCGTGGAGATCCGGGAATGGAGCCACCATAAGAGGGACCGCTTGCAAGCCTTGCTGATCGCTATGGGATGATGCATGGGAGAGCAAGGTATGACCACTGTACTAAGAGCGCCCACTGCAGAATGCGATATTGAGCCTGGCAAGAGGAAGAAGTGCTATAGCAAGCCATGGACCCTAGAGCCCTCAGGACCAACTCCGCTGGAACAGAACTTGAATGGAGAATGGCCCGCACCTGGAGCTGCAGATTTAGAACTCTGTCCGCAGTGAGGAAGGCTCGTAAACTCCTTGTGTCTAGTCTGGCCCCTATGAAATCTAAGAGCTGTGTGGGCCTCAGGTTGGACTTTTGTATTTATTGTGATGCCCAGAAATGGAGCAAGATGGAGAAAGGAGTCTCAAGGCCAAGAGAAGTAGATGCCTTGTTGGGGCGGTAAGGAGCCAGTCGTCCAGGTAGGGAAAGACCTGCACCCCCTGAAGCCTCAGGTGGGCCGCTACCACTGCTAGTACTTTGGTAAACACCCTGGGGGCTGTGGTGAGACCAAAGGGAAGGACCCGGAACTGGTAGTGACTGGCTCCCAGCCGGAAGCGGAGAAACCTCCTGGAGCGCCTGTCCATCAGGATGTGGTAGTACGCGTCCTTGAGATCTATCGAGCACATCCAGTGATTTTCTCCCAGAAGGGGGAGAATAGATTGCAGAGTGACCATTCGGAATTTTTCTTTGGGGACGGCCAGATTCAAGAGAGAGAGGTCTAGGATAGGTCTTAGTTCCCCCGTCTTTTTTGGCACTAAAAAGAATCTGGAGTAGAACCCTGATCCGATCTGGTCTGGGGGAACGGGCTGGATGGCTCTTTTCTTTAGCAGATGGCCAATTTCTGCCAAAGCGGCCTCCCGTTGACCGGGTGGGACGTCTGGGAGGGACTTCAACTTTGGAAGGTGAAGGAAAGGAATGCGATATCCCCTGGATATGATTTGGAGAACCCAGCGGTCCGATGTTATGGACTCCCATGCCGCTAGGTGCCCGAACGCCCCGACTGCCTCCAGAGTAGAGCAGTCGGGCAACCCTCAGGGTTGCTGGCGGGCCGCTCAGAGAAAGGTTCTCTGGACCCGAAGTTTCTGGGAGCCCCTCTGCCTCTAGGGCGTCCTCCTTGTCCTCCTCTGCCACGGAAGGACTGGTTGTCCGAGCAGGCTGGGACTGCTGCGACTTCGGAACCACATCTTCTTCTGACCCTTTTGGTTCCTAGAATAGGGCCTCTGGGGTGCAGAGAAGCGGATTCCGACGGCAGACAGCGTCTTCCGTCCTTCTCGCTCTGGGTCAACGTCTGAACGGTCTTGCCAAACAGAGCAGAACCATCAAAGGGCGTTCGCAACGACGCCTTGAAGGGCTCAGAAAAATGCAGTGGCGGAGCCAGGCCTGACGCCTAGTGACCAGTCCTGTCCCGCAGCTCTAGCGGCGCCTCCGCTGCATGGGAGAGTAGCCGCATAGAAGTATTTGTAACTGACCTAAGAGTGGCCATTTTGGTGGAGTGCAGAACTCTGTCCTCCTCCGAAATGGACTCAGGGGGGGATGCAGCGTATTCTTTAATAAGATCTCGCTGCATCCGAATAACATGTGCCAAATAGTTCAGCGCCCTTACCGAGAAGGTCGCCGAACTGAACATCCGCTTCCCCAAGCGGTCCATCATCCGAGACTCCTTGCTCGGTGGGTGGACTGAGGGACTCTCCTGAGCCAGTTCCCTCTTTGTGGCCGCCATCAACATGGCATCTACAGGAGGCCCCTTACTCCAATGGGTCCTGTCGGAGGGCGGACTAAGGATCCTATCCGGTCTTTTGGGAATTGGCTCCACGGTGTCCGGTTCCTTCCACGCCCTGGTGGTAATAAGGTCCACCAGGGGGGGACACCCAAGAGGTAGACGGGCCCGTTTCGAATGCCTCCAAGAACACGGACTCGTCCGAGGAAGACTTGGGGGCAGACCACCCCCTAATACGAGCATTTCCATGATGTCTCCAAAGGAGACATCCTCGGGGTGACCGTGGGAGCCTTCCCCTTCCTCCAAGTCCGTGTCTTCTGTGAGAGACTCGGGGAGTCAATGTGCCTCCTTTGCAGATGCTTGCGAGGGGCCTCCTCTGGGGTCTGTCAGAGGAGTCCTCGCAAGCAGCAATTTGTTCCATAGGAGCAACTTGGGGCACAGAAACGGGCTGTCCCAGGGGCCGGATGGTGGAAGCCTGGCCCAGTGCAGAGGGAGCGGACGGAGCCGGCAAGTGCCGGGGTCCGGAGACCCTCAACAGAGCCCTCTCCACTACATCAAAGGCGGGGAGCCGACCTCGACCAAAGGATCCGACAATCGGCTCCCCTCGATCCGAAGAGTGGATCGGAGCCGCGCCGCACTCGGATCCGAAAGGACAGTGCGCTCCGACACAGACGGCCGAAGGAGCACTGATCCCCGGATCCGGCTCGGATCCAGGCTCGAGAGATCGGGTCCGACGCACTCGAGGGCAGGGTTGGGTCCGGCACCATGTACTATCGGCTCCGACCTTCCCCGGCCCGGCTGCTCGGCTCCAGTTGCTCGAACCCGGATAGCGGGTCGGAGAAGGAGCAATAGGCTTAAAAGGGTGTTGAGCTCCCGAGGGGGAGGCAAGAGCACTCCCATCTGCATCTGGGCCTGGATGAACCTTCTCATCATCCGTCCAGATCAGCATCAGAAAGGCTATGGGTAGATCTCGAAGAGGCTACCGAGGTAGGCCTGGAGTGCCTCCTCGATAGCCTCGACGGAGATCGGGTCTCCTCCTCCTCAGGACCCGTGAGAAGCACACAGGGGACCGGAGCCGAGAAGGAGGAGACAACCGACAACGGAGCCGGGAGAAGCCGCTTGGCTGGCGGGCCGAAACAGAGGTCTCGGCCCGCCTTGTGGTGCTTCTCCCTGTCCTTTAGCAGCATCCTCTCCTCTCCAGAAGCGGGAGTTTGAGTCCCAGGAGCAGGAGGGTGCCACAGGGGAACAACTGCAGGCACAGTAGTCCCGAAGGAGCGGAGGCGAGCAGTCTGGCGGTAAAAGACCCGCCAAGACCAGCTTGGACCTCCGCTCCCTCAGTGCCCTGGGGTTGAACCATGCACAAATGGAACAACCAGATGTGAGGTGTTCAACCCCAAGACACTTAACACACCGAGTGTGGCCATCAGCCGGTGAGAGCTTATGGCCACACTCGGAGCATTTCGAGAATATAGATTTAGGCTGGTCAGCCATAATCTATAATACCTAAAGTTACAGAAAATAACTTAAACAACAAAAAAACACACAGGCCTACACACACACTCTACGCAACAGCGAGGGGAGGGAATAAAAATTATTTACTTTAACTTAAAATAAACTCAAAATAGTCTATATTAAAGGGAAACCTAATACTTTCACACAAATTTTGTCAAAGAAACAAAAAATTTTCTATTTTTAAACAAGAAAAGAGTTCACTTAGCTGAGAGCTATGTACCCACATCCAGTTACCAGCGCGGCAAACAAGATCTGAGGTCATGAGGGTAGAGCAGGGCATTATGGGTGAGGGGAGGAGCTGAGAGCTTGGATCCATAGCTGGAAAACCATGCCGGTTCGGATCCGATATCGGATCCATAACCCACAGGTTGCAGACAAATGAATATCCTACTTCAGATCTAAAATTTCAGGAGTCGGCCGACCGGCACTTGCGAACTGCTTCTGCTTCGGGCACCATGCGCCAAGAAAGACCGATTAAAATGGCGTTGGCTGCATATTTTATACCCCTGACGACCTGACGTCATGGAAGATGAGACAGCAACCGACGCAGGACCCAAGACTTTGTTATTCAGGCCAACCTGCCAGCAGATTACCCAAATGTAATGACTGCAGCAGTGAAATACGAAGAACATCCTCCCTCACTCAAGTATTTTGTGCTGTTTATTAATTACCTGTAGAGTGGAGAAAATGACAGCAGTAGAAAAGTACAGTTTTGTCCGATAGGTATGCATCTGCAGTCATAAAGTACAGTTTTGTACCTACCATAAATGTAGATGTCCGATAGGAATGCATCTGCAGTCCTTACAAATGGGTTGTCCTGTCGTCAGGCAGCCCTTCGGTCGGCCGGATTCCAAAGTCTGGGTCTGGCCTCGGCTGATGTCACGCTTCACCCGACGTCATAGCTGCAGTTCTTCGGGTATAAAGGCATCAGCCGACGCCATTTTCCTCAGTGTTTCTTGCCCCAGATGCCAGGTGCCCTCTTGGATGGCTAAATTTGGATAAATGCCAATGTTTCCAAATAGTAGAGAGCAAACACATAAAATAAGCACGTATGTACATATATACAAACAAATACACCATAATAGATCCCCCCCAAGCTAGCTGAAGGATGGCAAATACCCTAGGAGTACCACAGAGGGGAAGGTGGGTGGGTAATCCTGACTGCAGATGCATTCCTATCGGACATCTACATTTACGGTAGGTACAAAACTGTACTATGTCCTTCAAGGATGCATCTGCAGTCCTTACAAATGGGTAGAATACCATAGCTAAACTAGGGGAGGAGGAAAAAGGGCGAGATTATGGTGTAGTTAGGATCCCTTGCAAAACAGCAGTGGCAAAACCTGCTCGGGATATAAAGGTAAATTGTAATGCTTGGCAAATGTACGCACGGAGGTCCAAGTAGCAGCCTCTATAATGTCCTTGGTAGCCACTCCTCGTAAGAAAGCTGTGGTAGTGGCTGTAGCCCTTGTGGAGTGAGGCCTGATGTTCTCTGGAGTTTTCTTTCCATGGTAGGAGTAACAAAATCTAATGCAATTTCCTATCCATTTTGAGATTGTCTGTTTTGAAATTGGTTTTCCTTCCTTTCCTGTTGCATATGCTACCAGCAGCTGGTCAGTTTTTCTATTGGACTTGGTCCTGTCCAGGTAGTAGCGTAATTGTCTATGTACATCCAAGGTATGCAACAGTCTTTCTCCCCTGTTCTGTGGGTTGGGGAAGAATGTAGGTAGGTGGATAGCCTGATTTAAAGACACTCTGGATACCACCTTAGGCATAAATGTAGGATTTGTTCTCATGGACACTCTGTCTTGATGGAAAATCAGGAAGGGTTGTATTGCCATTAATGCCTGTAGTTCAGAGACCCTTCTTGCTGAGGTGATTGCTAGCAGGAAAGCAGTCTTCCAGGATAAGTATTGTAATTCTGCTGTTGCTGCTGGTTCGAAAGGGGGAAGTGTCAATTTTTCTAGCACAAAGTTCAAGTCCCAAGCTGGCAATGGTGGTTTTCTGGGAGGTTTTACATTTTTAATTCCTCTCAGAAACTGCCTGAGCAGAGGATGTGAGAAGACAGGAGGATCCAAGCTGTATTCTGCTGAAATAGCTGATGCATGTATCTTGATGGAAGAATAGGACAGGCCTGTGTGGAAGAGCTCTGCCAAGTATTCCAGGATGTTGGCTATGTTTACCAGTGCCACATCTTCTCCCTTTGCAGTACTCCAAATGAGATATCTTTTCCATTTTGCTGCATAATTCTTTCTTGCTGAAGGTCTACGAGCCTCAAGGATTATGTCTTTAACCCTTTGGGATAAATTTGGTTTAATTGTTCTTATGTAATTTTCCAGGCAGTTAGCTGCAGAGTTTTCAGGTTTGGATGCAGGATGTTGTAGTTGTTCTGTGTTAACAGTAATGGGATCAGGGGTAGTGCCAATATTTGTTCCCGTGACATGCTCCTCAGCAATGGGTACCAATGTTGCCTTGGCCAGTCTGGAGCTATCAGAATGATCCTTGGACGTTCCTCTTTGATCTTCAATAGCACCTTGTGCATCAAAGGAAGAGGTGGGAATGCATATGCTGCCAGGTTTTTCCAACTGAAAGACAGGGAGTCCACTTTCCAAGCAAGTGGGTGGTACGTCCTGGTGCAGAATTTCTTCAGTTGGTGATTGCGTGGGGATGCAAATGGGTGGTACGTCCTGGTGCAGAATTTCTTCAGTTGGTGATTGCGTGGGGATGCAAATAAGTCTATTTCTGGTAGTCCCCATTTTCTTGTAATGGTTTTGAAGATGTCCGGATGCAGCATCCATTCGTGGGCATCCGTGGTAGTTCTGCTTAGTATGTCTGCTAGAATGTTTTCTTTTCCTGGTACAAAAATTGCTTGTAACTGAATGTTGTAGCTCAGGGCCACATTCCAGAGGTCCATTGCCATCCGGCATAGAGGGTACGAATGTGTGCCTCCCTGTTTGTTGATGTACCACATAACTGTGGTGTTGTCTGTCCTTATCAACAGTTGACCTTGTCGAAGAAATGGTCTGAATTGCCAGTTTTACTGCCAGCATTTCCTTTTGATTTATGTGTAGGTGCAGCTGGTCTTGAGTCCATAAGCCTTGTATGCACTTGTCCAGCATGTGGGCCCCCAACCGAGGTCTGAGGCGTCCGTTGTGATGGTCTGGCTTGGTTGAGTGCTGTGGAAGGGCAGTCCTTTGTTTGATTGACAGGCCTGAGCCCACCATTGGAATTCTTGCTTCAGGCATGGGATTATTGGAATTTGGGTTTCTAGGCTGTGCTTGTGCTGAGACCATGAATTCCTTAGGTACCACTGTAACTTTCTCATATGCAGTCTGGCATGTGGAACCAATATTATGCAGGATGCCATGAAACCCAAGGCTTGCAGGACTTTTCTTGCTGTTAGCTGGTTCTGCTTTGTTAATGCCAAGAAGTAGAGAGGGAGTTGCTCCTGTTTTTCTACAGTTAGGAATGCCATTTGTTTTGATGTGTCCAGCTCTGCACCCAAACAGGTCATCCTTTGGGATGGTATCAGCCTTGACTTTTTTGTATTGACTGTGTATCCCAGGGCTTGCAGTAGATAAATGACCCTTTTCAGGTCTTCTGCTAGCTTGTATCTGTTGTCCGCTTGTAACAGGCAGTCGTCCAGGTAAGGGTAGATTTGGATTCCCTGAAGCCTGCAATGAGCAATTACTGATGCCAGGCATTTCGTGAACACTCTGGGCGCAGTAGATAAGCCAAAGGGCAATGCTGAGAATTGATAATGCTCTGATCCTGCAAGAAATCTGAGGTATCTTCTGCAATTTGGTCGTATGGGGACGTGCAGGTATGCCTCCTTGAGATCTAGAGTTAGCAGCCAAGACTCCTTGCCCAATATGGGAAGAAGCTGCTGTAGGGTCAGCATTTTTAATTTTGGGACAATGAGGTATGTGTTTAAAGCGGACAGGTCGAGAATAGGTCTCCATTGGTTTTCTTTTCTTGGTACCAGGAAGAGCCTGGAGTAAAATCCTTGGCCTTGCTCGATAGATGGTACTTTTTCTACAGCTCTCATCCTTAGTAAGTGAGTTATTTGTTTTAGAGCTTCTGCCTTTTGATTTGGAGGTAGGTTTGGCATTCCTCTCTTCCTTGGTAGAGTATGGAAGTGAAACCGGTAACCTTGGTCTATTGTCTGCAAAATCCACTTGTCTCCTGTGATGTAATGCCAGTTTACTGAAAATAAGGCTAGCTTCCCGCCTAAGGGTGCTTCTAGTTGTTCCCTGGTAGGCGGTGCCAGAGCCAAGTCACTGTGATTGTCCTGTAGTAGGTGGTGGTGGCTGTATCTGTGGCTGTACCTCGCTGGTTGTTAGCCTGCCACTGACGTCCCCTGTAGGCACCTCTGGATTGACCTCTGCCTCTTGAGCCTATTCCTGCCTCTCTGAGCTCTGGAGGTGTCTGGAAAGGACCAATTCTTGGAGGGCCAATTCCTGCTAAACCTTGGAGGTTGGACCTGTAAGAAATCTTTGACTGTCTGGACAGATTTTGCTTTCTCTTCCATCTTCTTCAGCACCTGCTGTGCAGGAGAGCCAAACAAATTGATCTTGTCCATGGGAGCATCTAGTAGCTTTGATTTGACATGGTCTGGTAAGGCCTGCTCTTTTAACCATGCATGTCTTCTGATCACTGTGCCAGTCATGGCTGATCTAAAGGAAGCCTCCAGTGCATCATAGCCGCATTTTAAGGAATGATTACTGACCTGCTGAAAGTTATGTACCATTTCCTGAACAGATTTTTTGTCTAATGGTTCATCTGAGGACAGCTTTTTAGTTAACTGGTCTAACAAATTCCTAATACTGGATCATGTGGAATTGACAGTTCAAGGCCCTAGCTGAAAGAGTAGCAGAAGTGTAAACTTTTTTACCCCATCTCTCTAAGGCCCTGGATTCCCTTTCAGAGGGGAGGGGGGTTTTGGTAGAGGTAGCTGCTACAGCCTTGGGCCCCTGGGATATAGTTTCGGGATCTGCAAAAGGGGCCTTATACAAATGATAATTTGTGTCCGGAACCCTGTAGTACCCATCGGGCTTAGCAGGGGCCGGAGGAAGAGAGTCAGGAGCAGTACAAGCATCATTAAAAGCATCATCCACAACAGTAAGTACTGGAGGAATGGCTAAAGGCCTATGCTGTGGCAAATGCAAAAAGGTTCTAAGCCTTTTCCTAGAGTCTAAAAAATCCTGGCCCTGCCATTGAAATTGTTCCCTCATAGCATGCAAGGTTTCCCCAAAAGAAAATTCCTCAGGCGGAGAGGCAGAAGGAATGGACTCTTCTGCATCAGAGTCCTCATAAGGAGAAAAGGGGGCCTCTGGAGGGTCTGTATTATCGGATTCATCAGAGGAGCCATCTGAAGAAACTGGCTCAGGGGGCTCTACTCTAGTCCTCTTCTCTGGAGGTGGGTGAGAGGCCCTGTCTGGAAGTGGTTGAGATCCCCGGATCAAAGAAATGAGATCCTCTGCTAGACTAAGCATTTGTGAACTAGAACTGGGTCTGTGAGAGGGGGTCTTAGCAGGCACAGTTTTGGTAGTTTTTGCTGCTTTAGCCCTGGCAAAGGCCTTAATCGACATGGATGCAGGAGGCCTAGCAGCTCCAATCGACATGGATGCAGGAGGCCTAGCAGCTCCACGTGCAGGGGGTAGAAATATCCAAAGGGATAGTGTCTGATAAATCCTGAGAACCTGCAGGAGCAGGTGGGATTTCCGTAGCAGATTCAGCCAAGCTGAATGAGGCCTCGGTAAGTGGCAAGCTTTCGGCCGAAGGAAGAACCGTGGACTCTGTTTCAGCCGAAACAGAGACACTCGCGGTTGGCTTAACCGTGGTTTTGGCCGAAACCGCGGACCGCGAGTGTCGGTCCTTTTCCTTGCGTTTTTTTAGAAATTTGCGTAGTCGGAGTATCCGACGGCATAATATAGGCAAAAGCGGGGCCGAAATACTCCAGCAAATTCAGACCAACGTCTAAGCGTTCGTCGGTTGAAAGAAGCACAGGCTAGACAAGCTGCTACGTCATGGTCTGGGCCTAAGCAAGGTAAGCAGTAAGAGTGGAAATCTTTATGAGGTATTTGTTTCCCACAATTTAAACAGTTATTCACTTTTTCTGACATCGGCTGAGGCAAGAAAGAGTCCCCAACGGGGTACTTAGCTTTTTAGAAGTCTTCGGTAGTAGTAGAAGTATTTGGTAGTAGTAATCTCTGGTTCTGACCGACCGGCACTTGCGAACAGCTTCTGCTTCGGGCGCCACGCGGCAAGAAAGACTGGGGAAAATGGCGTCGGCTGATGCCTTTATACCCGAATAACTGCAGCTATGACGTCGGGTGAAGTGCGACACCAGCCGAGGCCAGACCCAGTCTTTGGAATCCGGCCGACCGAAGGGCTGCCTGACGACAGGACAACCCATTTGTAAGGACTGCAGATGCATCCTTGAAGGACATCAACCCATATGTTATGACTGCAGATGCATCCTTGAAGGACATCAGGATGGTTCCTACAAAACAATCAGCTCGTCATGTGAAATCATACAAAAACTGTAAAAATTTAAAAAAATGTAAGTTATTACTGATATGGGAAAGAGAAAAAACGCAATCAAGCTTAGTCAATCTTTCAAGCCAAACTAAGGGCACAGCTTAAGAAACATACAGAGCTCCGCAGTCTCACCTGGTGTAAGGAATAAAGTGCCACCTACGTCTCTGGTGACAGATTACTGGCTCAGACACCTATGGGAGCTGGCAAGGCTTAAAGTGCTTACTGATAAAAGAGTGCACTTAGACTTGCTTATGAAGACAAGGGAATACATGGAAAGTGGGGGCTGTCTGTAAAGGTTAGAAGAGGCAGGGTCTTTGAATACATCACGTCATCCCATTCAAGTCTAGCCTCTCAGATACAATGAGCATGGGCAGTGTAACAATAGGTATAAAAACAAAACCCAGTCTTCTGTACATGTACAGTTGCTCCTGTTCTGACAGACACCCTCCCCAGACTGTAAATGGTTGGGTTCACTGTGCAACGTCAAGTAAATGGCTTGAACAGAGAAAAAAGTATCTGCACAGGACAGACAAGTTCGGACAACCTAGATGAAGACTCGAGTTCATCAGTGAAGATACTCTAACAGCTACTACAGCTCTTAACACAACTACATCTTACTGGCCCAGGGCTGCAGGAGTGAAAACAGCTCTGAAGATTCTTAAACCTTATGCACCAGCCTTCTGGTCCACTGTAGCGGCTTTCCAGTTTAGCATTTTCAATCTTGAAACTTGTTCAGACTTGCAAGTCTAAGAATGCCCTCCATTTTTGATGGGGACCTAGAAAACATCTAGAGTAAAGCGTGCAAATTCTTTCTTCGGGTACCGTCTCTCCAAAGCCCCTTGTAGCAGAAAATGTTGTACCAGAGGCTGGAGTAAGTGCTTCTGTTTGCTGGGTTCTGGAAGGATGCCTGAAAATCTGTCTTGTAATGACCTGATCTGTATCTTTGAGCCAAAATTTCAAAACCCATCTGTCCTGTGACATTTCTCTCTCTCTTTTTTTGGCTTCCTACTGTTAGGCTGATATGGACTTTGCAGAAATGTCTGGAGATTATGTATGTTGGGGCAGAACTTGAGGGGTAGAGGAGAGGGAAGATGTCAAAGTCATAACTTCCCTTTTCAGGGTCTTGACCCCAAGAACACCCAAGGCTTCTCCTGGTAACTTTTATAATAGCCTTTCTTCCCTTTTGGCTGCATATTTTTTTGTTTTCCTCTGCTGGAAAGGCCAACTCTTGATAGGTTAGTTTCCATTTCTGCAGTACTTAAAGGCTGGGGAGTGCCTGCACGCTCTTCCTCTTCCTTCAACTTCTTAAACAACCGTTTCACAAGGGATCCTAAACACAGTTCCTTTTCCAGTGAAGCATCAAGTGCTTTTACACACACACTGGCACAGGCTAGGGACTCGGACAGGAAAGTCATCTAATGACTGGCCCCACTGCTGCCAGAATTAAAGCATCTTTCAAAGCTCCAACCACTGGAGATGTAGTCTGGAAATCACAATTTCCATGTACCTTTGAGCAGCTAAGAAACCTTTAGTAGAATGAAGCATGGTATCATGAGACATTCTCTGGTAGAAAACCACAGGAAAGGTGGTTTCAGTGTCAGCCATAATGGGGGGGGGGGGGGGGTACAGCTGTGTTTGAAAACTTGTAACAGCAGATGTTGGAATAGATCACTGATGCAGTAGTCTAAGCTATATGGAAGTATCCTGCCAAGCATCAGATATTCAGCCAACTTGCAAAGCTTTAGGCACCTTTCCATGTGCCTGTACGTCTTCTGGACCTCTACAGTGAGACTGTATGACGTAGATCTGCAGGCACCAAAAATTGAGCTTTCTAGGCAGGCTACATTGCTGCCACCAAACTTGCATAACCACTCTGACAGAAAAAAATAACAGGGAAAGGAAGGAGGGTGACTGTACTACAATGGCAATCTATTCAAACATCTAATGTTATGAGAAGTCTGCCTACACAGCTGTATTAGGGTTCATCATTAGGTCATTGTTGCTGTAGCCTAAGCTACATGGGATGAATACCAAAGCTTAGATTCACAGAACTTGCTAAGCTATGTGCATCTTAAAAAGACAAGCCTTAACGTTCCCAAGGCAGTTTTTAGCACTCATATTTTTTGCACAAATAACCCAGAGATGGACAGAACCAGGACGTTTTAACATGGAATTCAAACTCTTTTAGTAGCTCTAACTTCAGCCAGAAGAGCAATTTTTTCATGAAAAAAATTGAGAGGTACAGAATTAGCTGCTTCAAATTAATGCTTACAAGAGAAAATTCAAGTCCCATGAAGTTGCAGGAGTGCTGTGGAAGAGAAAATTCCCTTAGATAAAGGGCTTAGAGTTTGAGAGAGGTTAAATATTGAGGAAAAGGGCACCTTGAAAGAAATGGGTAACTAACTGAAGGATAACTAGCCCCTTTGTTAAACAGTTCTACTAAAAATAGTACAGTTGTGTACACTTACCATAAATATAGATGTTAAGAGTGTATTCACTGTTGCAGTCATTACATTTGGGTAATCCTTCTGGCAGGTTGCCCTCAGTCAGCCTGAATGCCAAAGTATTGGGTCCTGCGTCGGTTGCTGTCGCCACTTCCCTGATGTCAGGGGTATAAGAGGCAGCCGATGCCATTTTCTTGAGTTTTTCTTGCCCCAGATGTCAGGTGCCCCCAAAAGGGTAGACTAAATTGTTGGTACGCTATTTGGAGCCTTGTTTCATTCTACATATTTCTACCTCTCTGTGGCGATTTGTCTCGATATATATATATATATATATATATATATATATATATATATATATATATATAAAAAACATACATGCACCAAAATAAATTTTACCTTCATCGACAAGCAAATACACCACATAGGTTGTATAGATCAGAGAAGTAAAGAAAAGTTCCAGCAGAAATAAAGGGGGTGGCGGGTGGGTAACCTGGACTTCAACAGTGAATACACCCGAACATCTACATTTATGGTAAGTGTACACAACTGTACTATGTTCTTCGTGTCTCACTGTTGCAGTCATTACATTTGGGTAGAGTCCCAAAGCTATGGTTGGGGTGCTGGAGCTAAACAACATCAGGAGCGGCTATGAGGCCCTGTAGAACTGCAGTGGCAAAGCCTGCTCTGGATTTAGAGTAAAGTGGCAGATTGCAATGCTTTGTAAAGGTGTGCACTGAACTCCAAGTAGCAGCCTCTAAAATGTCTTTGGTTGGAACTCCCCTGTGAAAGGCTGCAGAAGTGGCTGCAGCTCTGGTTGAATGTGGCCTAATGCCGTTAGGCACTGGCATGCCATGCTGAGAGTAGCAGAAACGAATGCATTGACCTATCCACTTTGAAATAGTCTGCTTAGAGATGGCCTTTCCTTGTGATCCTGCAGCATATGCCACTAGTAATCGTTCTGTCTTTACGAAAACTAGATTTGTCCAAAGAGAATCTAAGTTGTCTGTGTACGTCCAAAGAATGCAGAATTTCCTCCCCCTTGTCTTGTGGATTTGGATAAAAAGTTGGCAAATGAATAGTTTGGTTATGGGCTACACTGGACACCACCTTAGGCAGAAATGTAGGGTTTGTCCTCAGAGAGACCCTGTCTGGACAAAAAATGATAAAAGGTTCCACAGCCATGAGAGCCTGTAGCTCTGACACTTTGTCTTGCAGAAGTTACTGCTAGGAGCAGAGCTGTTTTCCAAGATAAAAACTTGATATCCGCAGTAGCAGCTGGCTCAAAAGGAGGTAGGGTGAGTTTTTCCTAGACATAATTGAGGTCCCATGCAGGCATTGGCGATCTCCTTCGAGGCCTTAAACTTTTGGCTCCTCTGAGGTACTGCCTTAATAAAGGATGAGAAAAGAGTGGTGGCTCTGTATTGTAATGAGCCGAAATGGCAGAGGCATGGATTTTAATTGATGAAAAAGATAGGCCTTTGTCCAGCATCTCAGTTAAGTATTTCAAAATCTGAGGAATATTTGGTACAGCTGTGTCAGTTCCTTGAGCTTGGTTCCAAGAACAAAATCTCTTCCATTTTCCAGCATAGGATTTTCTAGTACTAGGCATTCTGGCTTCCAAAATGACATCCAGCACAGCATTACTGAGAGGTGTGCTTTGTATGGCTACATTATCCTCCATGCTGCCAGGTTTAAAATCCTGAGTTCGCTGTGCAGAATCTGATGGTTTTGTTGGGACAGTAGATGAGGTATTGGAGGTAAGGTCCAGGCTGGGCATTGAGACAAGTTCCTTAAGATCGGATAACAGTACTGGCAGGGCCAGTCTGGGGCAATCTGAATCATTTTTGGTTTCTCCTGTCTCACCTTTAGGAGTACCTTGGGGAGGAGAGGCAGTGGAAGGAAAGGCATATACTGATAGTTTTTCCAGTTGAAAGATAAGGCGTCCCACTTTCCATGCTTGTCTGTGATAAGTCCTTGTGCAGAATCTTTTTAGTTGACAATTGTGAGGGGAGGCAAATAGATCTACGTCCGGGCATCCCCATTTCTTTGTTATGCTGAAGACTTGTGGATCCAGGTACCATTCGTGGGGATCCATGAGGTTTCTGCTTAGTTCGTCTTCCAGAGTATTGTCCTTTCATGGCAGTTGTGCCTGCAGATGAACTTGGTAAGTCAATGCTGTGTCCCATAAAGCCATGGCTAGTCTGCAAAGGGAGTAAGAATGTGTGCCCCCCTGCATATGTACCACATGACCATGGAATTGTCTGTCTTTATCAGTAGTTGTCCCGGATGAATTGGGTCCTTGAAGGCTGTCAGGGCATTTTGAACAGCTAGCATCTCTTTCTGATTGATACGTAGATGCGTTTGATTTGTGGACCAGGTGACCCGAATGCCTTTTCCTGCCATGTGGGCCCCCCAAGCATAATCTGATGCATCCGTTGTTAGGTTCTGCCTGGCTGGGGGTGGTGAGAATGGCTGCCCCTTGTTTTGGTGATGAGCTTTTGCCCACCATCGAAACTCCTGTTCCAGGCAGGTAATGAGAGTAATCATGGTTTCCAGGCTGTGGCAATGTTGTGTCCAGACACTTTAGGTACCATTGAAGTTTCCTCATATGCAGTCTTGCATATGGAATTAGTAGGATGCAGGATGCCATGAAGCCCAAAGCCTGCAAAATTTTTCTTGCAGATAACTGGGCCTTTGTTGCCATTTCCTTGAAATAGGTAATCAGTTGCCTTTGTTTGTCTGGCGTGAGATAAGCCATCTGGGCAGTTGTATTTAAGCTTGCACCCAGGAATATTATCTCTTGAGAGGGTACTAGTTTTGATTTCTTTTTGTTGACTGTGTACCCTAGGCATGTTAAAAGTCTTTTCACAAACGCCAGATGCTGTAGTAGAATGTCCTTGTTCTCTACTTGAATGAGGCAGTCGTCCAAGTAAGGATATATTCGTTATTTCTCTGTCTGCAGAAAGCAATTACTGGTGCCAGGCACTTTGTGAAGGCCCTGGGCGCAGTAGATAAGCCAAAGGGCAGTGCAGAGAATTGGTAATGCTTTGAACCAGCCTTGAATCTGAGGTATCTTCTGCATGATTGTCTGATTGGGACATGCAGGTATGCCTCTTTTAGGTCTAAAGTGACAAGCCAAGCCTTTCTGCCCCCAGCATGGGCAGAAGCTGCTGCAAGGTCAACATCTTGAATTTTGGTATATCCAGGAAAGTGTTTAGAATAGATAGGTCCAGTATTGGTCTCCATGCTTTGTCCTTTCTGGGTACCAAGAAGTCTTGAGTAAAATCCTTGTCCCTGCTCTTGCTGTGGCACTTGTTGAATAGCCCCCATGTCCATGAGGGATGAGACTTGTTTTTGAGCCTTTGCCCATTGATTTTTTGGCAGGTCTGGCCAACCGTTTGCCCTTGGCAGGGTATGGAAGTGAAACTTGTAGCCTTGTGACACTGTCTAGAACCCATTTGTCCTGGGTTATTAATGTGCCAATTTTGAGAAAAAAGTGCTATTTTCCCCCTAAGGGTTCTGCCAGTAGATAAGTGTTTGGTGCAGGCAGGGGGGAAGTCATTGTGACTGTTTCCTGTATGGTTGTGATAGGTCTTCTCCACTTTTGGAGGTAGAAGCACCCCATTGCTTAGACCTGTATGAACCTTGCGGCTGGGATCTGCCTCTAGGGCGTCTGGATCTGCCCCTTTGAGGTCTGTCTGACACTGGAAAGGACCAATTCTTTGTAGGCCAGTGTCTGCTAAACATAGGTGGCTGTACTTGTAAAAAATCTTTGACCGTTTGCATAGATTTAGCTTTGTCCTCCATTTTCTTTAACACCTCTTCTGCCTCAACACCAAACAAGGTATCATGCTGCAATGGTGCATCTAATAATTTAGCTTTGACATGATCAGGCAGATTTGGTTCCTTTAACCAAGCATGCCTCCTAATTACAGAACCCGTAACAGCAGCCCTGCAGGAGGCCTCCAGAGAATCAAAACCACATTGCAAAGTATGCTTTCTAACTTATTCAGCTGCATGCAATAAATCCTGCATTTCTTTGTTTTCTGCACATTCAGAATTTACCAACATCTTCTGTTTCAGCAGTGTCATGACATATTGCTGATATTTGAGCATATGAAACTGGCAGTTTAAGGCCCTTATAGCCAAGGTAGCAGATGTGTAAATCTTTTTTCCCCATCTATCCAGTGCCCTACAATCTTTGTCAGAGGGGGTATGGTTTTTTGCAGTGGAAGCCTTAACCCCTTTGGGACCCGGAGAAATAGTTTCTGGGTCTGCAGCAGGGTTTTTGAAAAGGAATTTATGAGAGTGAGGAGCCCTGTATTATCTGTCAGGCTTAACAGAAGCTGGAGGTAAGAGTCAGGGATTAGACTAGACTCTGAAAACACATCTACAATGTCTAACACAGGTGGAATAGCTAGAGGCCTGTGTAACAGCTAGAGGCCTGTGTTGAGGTAGTAGAAGGAAGTCCCTGAGCCTCTTCTTAGATTCTGAAAAATCTTGGCTCTCCCAGTGGAAATGCTCCCTCATGTTATGCAAGGTTTCCCCAAAGGAATAATCCTCAGGAGGAGAAGCTGAAGGAATAGACTCTTCAGCATCAGAATCTTCATAAGGGGGAAGAGAATATTCCTGATCAGAAGAGGAATCTGAGGAAATGGAAACCTGATCTGAAGATTCATAGTCTGTCTCTTGCCTAGGCCTCGTATCAGGAGGGGGACGGGAACCCTTGATTAAGGTAATTAAGTCTTCGGCCATTTTGAGCATCTGTTCTTTCGGGCATGGAGGCCTGTCCATGCGGCTGGTGAACTTGTTTCTTTGCCTTTAAAGGTGCTTTAGTCTTTGCCTTTGAAGCTGTAGTCGGGTTTAATGTACAATTGTTTAGGTCTGAAAACAACCTCAGGAGCAGATGTCTGCTCAGCGGCTCCGGACCCATCTGAAGGAATAGTCTCAGAGGCTCCAATACCTTGAGTTTCCAGCAGCCTGACCGACTCCACGTGGGAGTCGGTAGCGGCCTGCGACTCTAAAGTAGCGGGCGTCAGGGGCTGCGAAAGCACCTCACTGAGAACCGGCGACTAGCTTAGGAGAAGCTTAGTAGTCTGTTTTGATCTCTGTTGCCTTTTTCTTTGCGCTTTTTGTGAACTCCGGTAGTTGAATGGATATCAGACGACATTGTATAATTAAATCTGTGCCCAAAATAGCTTAGTGCAAAATCGTACCAACGCTTAATAGTGCGTTGGTTAAATCTAGCAGAAAACCAACAACTTGAAATGTCGTGGCCAGGGCCTAGGCAAGGAATACAGTAAGAATGAAAATCCTTGAGGTATTTGCTTCCCACAAGTAATACAATTAACTTTTTCTGACATTGGTCTTGAGCAAGAAAAAAACGTTTCACCAACGGGGTACTTAGCTTTTAATGAAGACTTCGGATCTGAAACTTGAACACGAAAATCTCAGGAGTCGGCCGACTGGCACTTGCGAACTGCTTCTGCTACCGCATGGCAAGAAAAACTAAAGAAAATGGCGTCAGCTGCTTCTTTTATACCCCAGACGACCTGACGTCAGGGAAGGGGTGACAGTGTCCGACGTAGGACCCAAGACTTTGCAATTCAGGCCGGCTGAGGGCAACCAGTCAGCAGGATTACCCAAATGTAATGAATTAAAACCACATTGCAAAGTATGTTTTCCAACTTGCTCAGCAGAATGCATTAAATCATGTAATTATTTTCCACAGAGTCAGGAATCAACATCATTTTCCGTTTAAGCAGTCCAATAACATGTTGCTGATACTTTATCATATGAAACTGGCAGTTTAAAGCCCTAATGGCCCAATCTATCCAGGAGTCTATCAGAAGGGGTAGGATTTTTAGCAGTAGAAGCCTTAATGCTCTTGGGCCCCTGTGAAATAGTCTCTGGATCTGCAATATGATTTTTAAAAAGGAACTTGTGCGACTCGGGAACCCTGTAGTACCTTTCAGGTTTTCTGGGAGCAGGAGGCAAGGAATCAGGGGCCAAACTAGATTCCGAAAAAGCATAGTCAATGTCTAGTACAGGAGGAATAGCTAAAGGCCTATGCTGAGGCAGAAGTAAGAAATCTCTGAGCCTCTTTTTTGAATCCGAAAAATCCTGGCTTTTCCTTAAGAGTTTGTAAGTTTTCACAAAAAGAAAAATCCTCTGGAGGGGAAGCAGAGGGAATGGAGTCCTCTGCATCAGAATCCTCATAAGTAGATAAGGGCAAATCCAGATCATCAGAAGAATACTACAGTTGTGTACCTACCCAAAAATGTAGATGCTCGAGTGTATTCACTGTTGCAGTCATTACTCTTGGGTTATCCTGCTGGCAGGCTACCCGCAGTCGGCCTGAATTTCAAAGGCCTGGTCCAACGTCGGTTGCTGTCGCCTCTTCCCTGACGTCAGTCCGCCAGGGGTATAAAAGATGCAGCCAACGCTATTTTCTTCAGTTTTTCTTGCCCCAGATGTCAGGTGCCCTCAAAAGGGTAGGCTAAATATATTATGCCAACAAACATACATGCAGTAAAGAAACATTTCATTCATCTACAAGCAAATACACCACATAGGTTGTATAGAATAGAGAAGTACAGATAAAACCCAGCAAAAGAAAGGGGGACGGTGGGAGGGTAACCTGGACTGCAACAGTGAATACACTCGAACATCTACATTTATGGTAGGTACACAACTGTACTATGTTCATCGTGTTTCACTGTTGCAGTCATTACTCTTGGGTTGAATCCCAAAGCTGAGGATGGGTGGCTGAGCTAAATAGGATTAGGAGAGGCTATGAGGCCCTGCAGAAAGTACACTTTTGTACCTACCATAAATGTAGATGTTAGAGTGTTCACCCTGCTGCAGTCATCACACTTGGGTTATCCTGCCACCAGGCGGTCCCGCAGTCGGCCCGAATTCCAAAGTCTCGGTCGGGCGTCTGTTGCTGTCTCTTCTATCCCAACGTCAGTGCGCCAGGGGTATACAAGAGGCATCAGACACCATTTTCTTCAGTTTTTAGGCACAAGCAAATACACCACAGAGGTAGTATAGGATAGAGTGGTAGAGAAGTTCAGCTAGTTCAGAGGGGATGGAGGGAGGGTAACCTGGACTGCAGCAGGGTGAACACTCTAACATCTACATTTATGGTAGGTACAAAATTGTACTATGTTCATCGTGTTACCCTGCTGCAGTCATCACACTTGGGTTGAGTCCCAAAGCTAGGGTAGGGTGGAGGCATTATAAAGGGTTAGAGGAGGCAATGAGGCCCTGCAGGACTGCAGTGGCGAAGCCCGCCCTGGACTTAGAATAAAGAGGTAAGTGATAGTGTTTGGTGAAGGTGTGTACAGAACTCCAAGTTGCAGCTTCTAAAATTTCCTTGGTAGGAACCCCCCCCCCCCCCCCGAGAAAGGCTGTAGAGGTAGCTGTAACCCTGGTAGGGTGGGATCTAATGGTAGGAGGAACTGGTTTCCCATGATGGGTATAGCAGAATCGTATGCAATGGCCTATCCATTTTGAAATGGTTTGCTTGGATATGGGCCTCCCTTGAGAAGCTGTAGCATAGGAAACAAAGAGCTGGTCAGTTTTTCTGAAAGCCTTAGTTTTATCCAAGTAATATCGAAGCTGCCTGTGAATGTCCAAGGAATGCAAGAGTCTCTCACCTTTGCTCTGTGGATTGGGGAAGAAAGTGAGTAGATGGATGGTTTGATTTAAAGCTACACTGGAAACCACCTTTGGCATGAAGGATTAGTTCGTAGAGAAACGCTGTCTTGATGAAAAATGAGGAAAGGTTCCACTGCCATAAGAGCCTGTAATTCTGAAACTCTCCTAGCAGAAGTTATTGCCAGTAGCAGGGCAGTCTTCCATGATAGGAACTGAAGGTCTGCAGAAAAAGCTGGTTCAAAGGGAGGTAGTGTTAGGTTTTTCCAGAACAATGTTGAGGTCCCATGTTGGTGTAGGAGCTCTTCTAGGTGGTCTGTTTTTTGCCCCTCTGAGGAACTGCCTTAGGAGTGTGTTGGAAAATAAAGGTGGATTTGTGTCGTAGTGAGCTGAAATAGCTGAAGTATGGATTTTAATTGAGGAGAAGGAAAGTCCTTTATGCAACATCTCAGCTAAATACTGCAGAATGTGAGGCATATGAGGCCGAGTTGTGTCTTGGCCCTTAGCTTGGTTCCAAGCAGAAAACCTTTTCCATTTGTCCGAGTAAGCCTTCCTGGTGCTTGGCCTCCTGGCTTCTAGCATAACATCCAGCACTGCTTGTGAAAGAGGAGCTGGTTGGCTGCTTAATTTATTTGCCATGCAGCCAGGTTTAAGGTTTTGATCTGGCTGTGTAGAATCTGCTTGACCTGCTGCGTGAGCAAATGAGGTATTTGCGGCAATATCCAAGGTGGACTGAGAGCCATATTCTTCAATAGCGGGTACCAGTGCTGGCGTGGCCAGTCTGGGGCTATGAGAATCATTCGAGGTTTCTCCTTTTTGACCTTCAAAAGAACCTTTGTGAGAAGAGGTAATGGAGGAAAGGCATATGCTGTCAGGTTTTTCTAACTGAAAGAGAGAGTGTCCACTTTCCAAGCTTGATGGTGGAATGTCCTTGTACAAAATTTTTTTCATCTGGTAGTTTTGAGGACTGGCAAAATGGTCTATATTTGGTAGGCCCCATCTTTGAGTTATCATTGCAAATATTTGTGGGTCTAGCTTCCACTCGTGGGGATCCTTGATATTTCTGCTTAGGTAGTCTGCCAATGTGTTTTTCTGTTCTGGCAGGAAGTGAGCTTGTAACTGGACTTGGTAGACGAGAGCTGTGTTCCATAAGATTATTGCCTGCCTGCAAAGGGGGTAGGAATGTGTGCCCCCTTGTTTATGTACCACATTACGGTGGTGTTGTCCGTCTTTATTGCCAGTTATCCAGGTTGTAGTAGATCCTTGAAGTCTGTCAGAGCTTTCTGTACAGCTAGCATCTCTTTTTGGTTTATGTGCAGTTTTCTTTGTTCTGCAGTCCATAGGCCTTGAATGCATTGCCCTGCCATGTGTGCCCCCCAGGCATAGTCTGAAGCATCTGTTGTGATAGTTTGCCTGGGTGGGGGTAAGGTGAAACGCTGACCCTTGTTAAGGTGACATGCCTGTGCCCACCATAGAAATTCCTGTTGAAGGCAGGGAACGAGAGATCACCGTGTCCAAGCTGTGGCTGTGTTGAGACCATAGCTTTTCATGTACCATTGTAGTTTCCTCATATGCATTTTTGCAAATGGTATTATCAGAATGCAAGATGCCATTAAGCCCAAAGCCTGCAGAATTTTTCTTGCAGTTAACTGGGTCTTTGTTGCCATTGTCTTGAAATATTGAGTCAGTTGTAATTGCTTGTCTGGTGTAAGATAAGCCTTCTGGGCCACTGTGTCCAAGCTGGCACCCAGGAATGTCATTTTTTGTGAGGGTACTAGTTTTGACTTTTCGTTTACTGTGTACCCCAGACAATTTAGTAGATGCTTCACAATGTGGGTTTGATTCTTTAGAGGCCTCCTGCAGAGCAGCTGTCACTGGCCAGATGTTGTAAAAGAATGTCTTTTCTTTCTGCTTGGATGAGGCAGTCGTCCAGGTATGGATATATCTGAATTCCTCTGTCTGCAATATGCAATTACTGGTGCCAGGCATTTTGTAAATACTCTGGGCGCAGTAGATAAGCCAAAGGGCAGTGCAGAGAATTGATAATGAGTCGAACCTGCAATGAAACGGAGGTATCTTCTGCAACTTTGCCTGATAGGGACATGCAGGTATGCCTCCTTGAGGTCCAAAGTTACCAGCCATGCTTCCTTGCCCAACATGGGAAGTAGCTGCTGTAGTGTTAGCATCTTGAATTTGGGAACTTGTAAACAAGTGTTGAGAACTGAAAGGTCCAGAATTGGTCTCCAAGCATTTTCTTTTCTGGGTACTAGGAAGAGTCTTGAGTAAAATCTTTGGCCTTGCTCTTGAGTTGGCACCCTTTGAATGGCTCTCATGGCCATGAGAGCTGTAATTTGTTTTTGAGCCTTTGCCCTTTGATTTTGTGGCAGGTTTGGCATTCCTCTTTTTATTGGCAAGGTGTGAAAGTGGAATCTGTATCCTCGTAAAATTATGTCTAGGACCCATTTGTCCTTTGTGACCATATGCCAGTTGTCTGCAAATAATGATAGTTTTCCCCCCAGGGGGGCTGGCAAAAGAGCTTTGTTTGGCCAGCTGAGGTGCAAGTCATTGAGTCTGCCTTCTGGTGGATTGAGACCTGTCTTCTCCTCCCTTCTGGGTTGGAGTGCCCCACTGGCGAGGTTTATACTGAGCTTGTGATTGTCCTCTGCCCCTTGGGTGCCTGTATTTACCCCTCTGAGGTACTGTCAGTGGCTGGAAAGGACCAATTTTTTGTTGGCCAGTTTCTGCTGAAGCGAGGGGGTTGTACCTGTAGGAAATCTTTGACTGTCTGCATAGATTTTGCCTCATCTTCCATTTTCTTTAAAACTACTTCTGTTTTAACACCAAAAAGAACATCCTGCTGTAACACCAAAAAGAACATCCTGCTGTAACACCAAAAAGAACATCCTGCTGTAACACCAAAAAGAACATCCTGCTGTAACACCAAAAAGAACATCCTGCTGTAACACCAAAAAGAACATCCTGCTGTAACACCAAAAAGAACATCCTGCTGTAACACCAAAAAGAACATCCTGCTGTAACACCAAAAAGAACATCCTGCTGTAACACCAAAAAGAACATCCTGCTGTAACACCAAAAAGAACATCCTGCTGTAACACCAAAAAGAACATCCTGCTGTAAGGGAGCATCTAGTAGTTTTGCTTCAACATGATCAGGCAGACTTTGTTCCTTTAACCAGGCATGCCTACGTATAACTGAACCAGTGACAGCTGCTCTGCAGGAGGCCTCTAAAGAATCAAACCCACATTGTAAAGGTGTGTTTGCCCACCTGCTCGGTGGCGTGCAACAAATCCTGTACTTCTTTCAATTCAGATTGTTGAGGGAGGGTGGTTATCTTTTGTTTTAACTGAGAGATCAGAAATTGCTGACACTTAAGCATATGAAATTGACAGTTTAGAGCTCTCATAGCTTAAGTGGCTGAAGTGTAAACCTTTTTCCCCCATCTGTCTAGTGCTCTTGAATCCCTTTCAGAAGGTACTGGATTTTTAGTCATGGAAGCCTTAGCCCCCTTGGGACCCTGGGAGATAGCCTCTGGGTCAGCTACTGGGCTTTTGTAAAGAAATTTGTGGGAATCAGGTACTCTGTAGGATCTGTCAGGTTTGGCCGGGGCAGGAGGCAGAGAGTCAGGGTTGAAACTGGACTCTAAATAGACATCATCCACAATGTCCAAAACAGGAGGGATGGCTAGAGGTCTGTGTTGGGGGAGTAAAAGAAAGTCTCTGAGCCTTTTCTTGGAATCAGAGTAATCCTGACCTTCCCAGTGAAAATGTTCCCTCAGTGTGTAAAGTTTCCCCAAAAGAGTAATCTTCTGGAGGGGAAGCTGAGGGAATAGAGTCCTCAGCATCAGAATCTTCATAAGGAGAGAAGGAATGGTCTTGGTCCTCAGAGGAATCCGAAGAAATAGACAGTTGTTCAGAGGAAACAGATTCTTCCTCTTGTCTAGGCCTTTTGTCAGGAGGAGGCTGAGAACCCCTGATAAGAGAAATCAAATCTTCAGCCATCTTGAGCATCTGTTTCTTAGGCATAGGGCCTTGAACAGGAGACTGAAGTGAAGCCTTTTTAGATTTGGAAGGAATCTGATTTGGAAAACGCCTTCAGAAGGCGATGGCGTTTCCGAAGTACCGACGTCCTTGGAAGGTAAATAGTCGGTAGGGCCTGAAGTAAAAGGCTGTGTCGGCCTAGTACATTCCATCAAAATATCCGTAGCGGTCTCTGGTTTCTGAACTGCGGTAGTCAGAGGCTGCGTCGGAGCCTCATTGTTAACCGGAGACCGGATCAACCGAGGCCTCGGAATTGGGCTTAGGCCTGGGCTGTCTATCCTTATCCTTGCGCTTTTTGTGCAAGCCGGTAGTCGATAGCTCCGACGGCATGTTATAATTAAATTTTCTGCCAAAAAAGTGTCGTGCGAAATCAAAACGTCTTTTAATAGTACGTTTATTAAATCTAGCACAAAAACGACAAGTGACGTCGTGATCAGGGCCTAGGCAAGGAATGCAATAAGAATGGAAATCCTTATGAGGTATTTGCTTCCCACAAGAAATACAATGGTTAACTTTTTCTGACATCGGTCTGAGGCAAGAAAAGTTTCCCCAAAGGGGTACTTAGCTTTATAGAAGACTTCGGTCTGAAATTCGAATTCAAAAATCTCAGGAGTTGGCCGACCGGCACTTGCGAACTGCTTCTGCTTTGGGCACCAAGTGGCAAGAAAGACTGGAGAAAATGGCGTCGGTTGCAATATATGTACCCCTGGCGCACTGACGTCAGGGATGAGGTGACAGCAACAGACGTCGGACCAAGACTTTGGAAATCCGGCCGACTGCAGGACTGCCTGACGACAGGATAACCCAAGTGTGATGACTGCAGCAGGGTAACACGATGAACATCTGGCAGGTTAAAGCCCGTACAGCTAAAGTAGCAGAGGTGTAGACTTTTTCCCCCATCTGTCCAAAGCTCTAGAATCCCTATCAGAGGGAACAGGGTTTTTTTTGCAGTGGAAGCCTTGACCCCTTTGGGACCCTGAGATATAGTTTCTGGGTCAGCAGCAGGGTTTTTATAAAGAAATTTATGTGAATCTGGAACCCTGTAATACCTATCTGGCTTAACTGGTGCAGGGGGTAAAGAATCAGGAGACAGACTGGACTCAGAAAATACATCTACAATGTCTAGCACAGGAGAGATAGCAAGAGGTCTGTGTTGAAGAAAATCTCTGAGCTTTTTCATGGATTCTGAATAATCTTGGCTCTCCCAGTGGAAATGCTTCCTCATGGTGTGCAGGGTTTCCCCAAAAGAATAGTCCTCAGGAGGAGAGGCTGAAGGGATAGATTCTTCAGCATCAGAGTCCTCGTAGGGCGGAATAGAATATTCCTGTTCTGAAGAGGAATCAGAAGAAATAGAAACATGATCGGAGGAATCAGTCAGTGTCTTGCCTAGGCCTTTTATCAGGAGGGGGATGGGAACCCCTGATCAGAGTAATTAGGTCCTCGTCCATTTTAAGCATCTGTTTCTTAGGCACAGATGACTGTCCAGGAGAATGCTGTACTTGTTTCTTTGTCTTTAAAAGTGTTTTAGACTTTGTCTTGGTTGCTGAAGTGGTCTTGATAGAAAGCTGTGTAGGTCTGAAAATACCCTCAGAAGCAGATGCCTGCTCAGCGGCTCCGGACCCATGAGGGAATAGTTTCCGTAGGCCCAATACCTCGAGTTTCCACAGGCCTAGTTGTCTCCACGTGGGAGTCAGAGGCGGCCTGTGGCTCTGAGGTAGCGGGTATCAGGGGCTGCAAAAGTGCCTCACTGAGAACCGGCGACTGGCCTAGAAGAGGCTTCGTCGTCTGTTTTGGACCTCGGATGCCAGTCCTTTTCTTTTTCCTTGCGCTTTTTATGAACTCCGGTCGTCGGCTGTTCCGATGGCATTATATAGTTAAACCTTCGGCTAAAGTAATGGAAGGCAAAATCGTACCGACGCTTAATAGTGCGTTGGTTAAATCTAGCACAAAACCGACAACTAGCAACGTCGTGGTCAGGGCCTAGGCAAGGAATACAGTAAGAATGAAAATCCTTATGAGGTATTTGCTTCCCACAAGAAATACAATTGTTAACTTTTACTGACATCGGTCTGGAGCAAGAAAAAAAGTTTCCCCAATGGGGTACTTCGCTTTATTGAAGACTTCGGATCTGAAATTCTATTTTGAAAATCTCAGGAGTCGGCTGACCGGCACTTGCGAACTGCGTTTGCTTCGGGCACCGCGCGGCAAGAAAGACAAAAGAAAATGGCGTTGGCTGCATCTTGTATACGCCTGGCACACTGACGTCAGGGAAGAGGCGATAGCAACCGACGCCGGACCAGGACTTTGGAATTCAGGCCAACTGCGGGTAGCCTGCCAGCAGGATAACCCAAGTGTAATGACTGTAGTGTAATGACTGCAACAGTGAAACACGAACCTAATCCTGAAATGCCTGCAATGATAAGAGCACTGCTCGTATCTCCAGGACATTTATGTGCATATTGGCCTCCAGGGGAACCAAGTGCCCTGGACTGCCTTTCCCAGATAATGTGTCCCCCCACCCTATTTGGTCACTATGGTCCTGGGCTGTTGGAGAATGAAAGGTCATCCTTAAGTATTTGGCTGGATTGAATCCAACTCAAATCTCTAGCACGTTTGGGTAATTATCAGCGTCATACGAACTGGCCACTGACTAGCCAGCATCTACTGAAGAATCCTCATGTAAAACCTGGCTAATGGGATTAAAGGTATTGCCTCAGCCATCAAGCCTAGACCCCAAAAGGGCCAGACTGGCTGAAATTGGGGTACTCACCATAATCTTCCCGACTTGGAATCTTATTGTCTGAACTGTGTGTGGTGGAAGAGAAGCGATGGCAGATTTTGTATTGAGAAGTGCTCCTGTAAACTCCAATGTCAGAGTTGGATGTAGTTGTGATTTGTTGTAGTTTATGGTCATCCCCAGAACAGTGCAAGTCTGCAGCACCTGACCCATTGTGTGTATGAACCAATGCCTGGTCGGAGCAAAAATGAGCCAGTCGTCCAGGTAGGAAAACACCTGGAATCCCTGCAGTCTGAAGTGAATTGCTACCACAGCCATGAATTTGGTGAATTCCATAGGCTGGGAGCTGTGGCAAATCAGAAAGGCAGCACTCCGAACTGGAAATGACTAGCTCCCAGTCAGAAGTGTAGGTACTTTCTGAATCACCTACTCATAGAACAGGTGTCCTGAAGATCTATAGAGCACATCCAGTTGTCCTTGCCCAGAAAGGGTAGAATGAACTGAACAGTGACAATGAACTGAACAGTGACAACCCGGAACTTGGTTTGCTGTACTGATTTTAGATTGAGAAATCCAAAAGTGGTCTCCATTCTCCTGTTTTTTTTGGCACTAAAAAGAATCTAGAGTAAGTTCCAGATCCTATTTAGTCTGGTGGGACCTCCTGGATGACTTTTCTAGCAGCTTTTGAATTTGAATTATTGCTTGATCCCCCTGACTGGGTGGAACGTTGGGAATTTTTCTTGGAATTGGAGATGAAAGGGAAAAGGATATTGTATAACCTCTGGAAATAATCCTCTACACCCAAGTATCTTTTGTCTAGCCAGGCTCTTTGGTGCAGGGATAGACAACCCCTCTCCCCTGTCTCCAGAGGAGGACAGTCAGGCCTCTGTTCAGGAGCGCTGATAGGGTTTGTCAAAGAAACTTTCTAGCGAACCCTAGTTTTGAAGGCCACCTCTGCCACAAGGGCACTGTTGGTCCATTAGTTCCCTCCTCTGCCCCTGGGGGAACCTCCTCCACGTGCATCTTGAAAAGGACTTTGAGACTTTTTAAATCACATCTTCTGGCTACCGCGCTGATTCATGGAATAGGATCTCTGGGGAACCAAAAAACATATGCCCACAGCAGAGAAGGTCTTTCCATCCCTTCTCACACCTGGACAGTGTTTCCTTTACTTTAGAACCAAACAATGTAGTTCTGTCAAAAGTAACAAATGACGAGAGAGGACTTAAAATGCAAGATTCGCACAAGCACATCCAGGCCTGTCTCCTCCTGGAAATGCCTGAACCTGCTGCTCGAGGTTCCTTCCGCCATGTTGGAAACTAACCCCACAGAAGAATTGGAGATAGATGCAAACTGAGACGTCACAGAAATGACTCCTGTGAGAGTTATTTGACAACTCCTTATTCAAATCCCTCTGAAGTCTAAAAGTGTGTCAAATAGTTCAGTGATTGTTAGTGCAAAGGTCGCTGAAGCAAAGACATGCTTCTCTAATCTGTCTCTCGCCCACGACTCTCTGCTGGGGGGTTGGGCAGTGAAAACTCTCACCAGCGAGTTCTTTGCGGCAGTTGCTATGATCATGGCATCAACTGGAATCCCTTTCCCGTACAACTGTCTCCTCAGGTGGTGCCATTATCCTGTCTTACAGGTATGGGTTCTATGGAGTCGAGTTCATTACACGCCTGTCAAGAGATCATACTAACGAGCTCACTGGTGGGCGAAATCACCCAAGAGGCAGAGGGACTAGTAACAAAGGTCTCCAGAACAGATTCTTTGGACGCAGGGTTGGAGGGAGTCAAGCCACTTCACTAAGAATTTTCAGGATGTCACCAAATGCGACATCTTCAGGAAGTGACTGTGGGGACCCTTCACTAAGAATTTTCAGGATGTCACCAAATGCGACATCTTCAGGAAGTGACTGTGGGGACCCTTTCCCGTCATCTAAACCTCTTTCTCTTCAGTGATGGACTCCTGTGGGGAGTCTAAGTGCTTCCACTTCCTCGCCCTCTTCCTGGGCACCTCCTCCTCAGTGGGATGCTCTGGGGAGGTATCAGAAAAGGAAATCAGAATTCCCTGAGAAAGAACTTTGGTCTTTGGTACTGGATGCCCCTGTGGAAAAAAGTGGACAGGCTCCTGACGCAGAGACAAAAAAAGGTAGACTGTCTAGGATCCAAGGAGGAAGGCTCAGTCAGATCTGCCGAGGCACGCAGCCTTGAATGCAGAGCTCAAAGTACTGGAAGAGGGATTCAAGAAGGCGAGCTTCTGAATTGTTGCCCCCATCTGCTCCAACGACAATACCCAGAGGTGGAAGTCTGAGCTGAACGGTCCAGTGCACAGGCTTCAAAATTTGCACACTGCTCCGGAAACTTGGGAGGTGAATGCTACACCCTGGATCTGATGGGCAGATTTTCAGCTCCGAATGCTCTCCAGATCAGAGTGGACCAAGGTCTCAGAGGATCTTGGATCAGATAATACGGAAATAGTCTGCTCTGCGGCAGACTGATCCGGGCGGCTAGGATCCTGGGACTCCGGGCGGCTAGGATCCTGGGACTCCAAAGCAACAGAAGGTGTCAAGAGTAGGAATTTGCAAAGGGGTGTTGTGGAAGGACAAATAACCTGACCCAGAGGGGTAGGCACCGAAGGAAAACCAATCTGATACTGTCCCAAGAGGTTCTTCCTAACTACACTCTCCACAATCTTCTGTGAGGCTTCTGGAAGAACGAGTACAGTGAATGGATGGAGACTGTCTTTGTAAAAATGGCAACAGGATGATGTCAGGAACTGGATCCACGGATGAGGTGCATCTGCTGCATGGAAATAAAGTCATCTTGATAACTTCTGTTGGTGTCTGATCAGATGGGGAAGAATTTGACAATTTACCATTTTTCTGATCTGATTTGGTGAGGGTTGGATCCGGTAGTGTTGAGGTGGTCTGCTCCTATGAATCCGTATGCTTCTGCACACAGAATTTTTTTCAGATCCAGGGTTGAGACCAGGTTATTTTGACTTTTTTTTTTTTTTTGAGGAGTCAGAAGAAAATTTTGAAGAAGGTCTAGGTTTAGGTGGCTCTGACATGGATTCTCCAAAGGAGGAAGGAACGAGACCGTCCAAAATCAACTTCTTACATTCTGAAGAATGCAGGGATTGAAGCCATGGCAAATTGAGCAATCCTCTTGTAAATGAAGAGGGCCCAGGCAATAAACACACAGGGTGTGTGCACCAGAAACTGTTTATGTCCACATTTAGGACATTTTTTAAACCCAGCAGGTTTGTCAACCCTAACGAGCAATGGACAGCACCAACAGCAGCAACAATTGCACAGAAAAAAAAAACATATGATAGACTAAGTTTTTCTTAAACTAGTAGCAAGAGGATAAGGGAACACCAACAATGGTCAAGAAAGGCTACGACAGAGTCATAAGGAAGGAGAGATACAAATGATAGTATCCAAGTACCACCAAGTACTATAGAAATTAAAAAAAAATACAGTTAATATAAGGAGAAATTAGAGATTAACTAGCAATTTGAGACAAAAAAATCAACGCACAAAAAATTTTGACATCCAAGTTGGACAGCTGCAGAGAAATGGTAGACCACACCTGTTAGCCTGAAGCAGCAAACGAGATCAGAGGTACTTAGAGGAGGTGCATTGTGGGGTAAGGGAGAAGCTTGAGAGATTTGGCTGCCGCGAGCTTTAGCAACGGCAGCGTCTGATCCAAGCCCAATAGTTGAGAATAGAATGAAAATTCACATCAGATTAACTCAATTAAAATCTCAAATAATTTATATTCACCTCTTTACAAAACAGTGAAATAAACTGTAAAAACAGCAAGTTTCCCTTTAAAAGATTTAAAATTATGCCTTAAACCAATGAAAATGGCCACGAATTACAGCGACTATGGCAGTACTAGGCAAGAATGCAACTCACAGTAACAGTAAAGCAAAACTTGCCCAGTCGTTCAAAATACTATAAAAAAAAAATTGAAAGAGTTACAAGTCCCTGGAAAAAAATAGTTTATCCCAGAAAGAAAATCCTTCAATAACAGAAAATAAAAGTACTGCAAAGATGTATTTTTTTCTTAAGAAACACACAAATTCCATCTACTACAAAAGGAGACAAAGGGCAGAGGGGAAAACAAAACAACACAAAATTATCTTATCTGAGCTCTGGAGAACAAAAAGCCAAAAGTTGGTCTTTTCAGAGATCCATATTTTCCAATGGCATTAGAAAAAAACTGAAGGGCTGCTGTCTGCAAGTTGTGAAGGGTGTATCCTGACCTTGTAGCTAACTGGTCCTTCTTATCCACAGACATACAGAGGGAGGAGTCCGAAGCTCTGAGAGACTGGCAGAGAGAGAGGGTAGGAGGTCACTACAATCCGAATGGCATTAAGGCAGTATGGCTGTTGACAATCTGATTGGGTTACTGAACCTGTTAAGTCTTCAGAGGAAACCAATTGATTAGACTGATTCTCAAAAACCTCAGATTCCAAGTCCCTCAAAAAAACAGGATCCTCAGCTGGCTGAATAGGTGTAGGTTTTACAGTCTAATCAGTATGAATGATGGATCTAACCACAACCACTGGGTCAGGTGAAATGGACTGCTGCCATGCACAACATGGTGGTACATCAGTCTTAGCATATACTACACTGATGGGATAAGGTGAAAAAAATGAATGGTCCAACAGCCTACTCAAGACTAGGTTACTCAGTCACAAGCCATAGGTGGGGGCAGATTTCTTGATTTAATTCTTTTAAATCTATCTTTTTAGGTGCACAAGGAGTAGATGGTTGGGGGGGGGGCACACTATCACACTGGGGGCAAGAAACTAGTCACCTTAATACCAAATACTGGCTGCACGGCCAAACTCAGTAAAAAGATGGACAAATCTCAATATTTCCCCTCTATTTTGTAGGGATATTATTCTGAACACTGCACCAAATAAAATATTTTGTGGTTTAAATTGTTACTGAAAAAGTGCACAGAAGTACCTTAATTTTATAAAAAGTAAAGGCTAGTTTCAGTCAAAATGAACGGCTACATCCTGAAACAGTGCTAAACAAGAAATCAAAACTGATGAAAAATGTCTGTCAGAAAATGCAAAATGAAAGTTTTAAATGCTGTACTTCTATTCAGTCACTTCAAATAATCATAATCACGAAGAAAAATGTGCAATATCAGCAAGTTTTCCTGTTAAAACTTCCAAATGAAACTTTTAAACAAGTCCTACTGTGCTAATCAAATGAAAACAGAAGAAAAAAAAAGTGTCAAAGCAGAAGAATTCTCTTTTTAAGCCCCAAAAGAAAATGCTGAAGGAATAAAATAAAACCTCAAAAGGATTTCTTAAATGAGCTAAGCAGATGTAAAGTCCAGTTACAAGCAGTCTTCCCACACACATTTTTGTGATGTCACTAAAAAAACTGGTCCTGGCCTGTGGGCTTGCAGTTGAGTGGTCCATCATACCCAAAGACAGGGAGGGGGGGAGGAGTTCTGAGCTTTGATTCACTACCAGAGACACTGAAGTAGGGCACCAACACCCACCCAAGTAAGCAATGCGTTTGCTGAACATCTGGAAGACAAGTACACATCATGCCAACACTAACAGCAAATGTTATCTCTGAACATAAATGGAAAAGTATGATTTTTTTAGATTAAAAACTGCTGCCAACTATCCCATGAGGAACATACCTTCTGACATCTTAAGATGCGAGGAACAGTAGATTTCTTTGTGTGTTATCAGATTTGGTAGCCCACGAAAGAGACTTCTGCACAGCTTACATTCAAAGATGGTATCCACTTCTTTAAGCAAGATATGTTTAAGTTGTTTAGTTCCTATAGAAAAAGTAAAATAGGTTGCCAGTAAATCACTCCTACACTCCATTAAATCACATCATACAAAACGCATTATAATTTATATAAACAATGAATACCACATTAAGCAGTTTAATTTTACTACAGTTGTAATTTTAACAACTCAAACCAAGTAAAACTATAAAATGGTGCACCAACCTTGTGTCTTTCACACTCTAGACATCTCCAAGTCTTGATATAATATGAAGACAGATTTACAATCGGACAGATCACAGCCATGTTGGTTACTTTCACCCCCCCCCCCAATCAAACGTCAAGACATTGCTCTTGAAAGTGTTGTCAGTCAGCGCCATCTTCAGGTCTTTCTGGACCTAGAAAGAAGTCCCTTTCAATCAAGGGTACCCAGGAGCACAAAATGCCCAGATGTGCCCCCAGTCTGCCACAGAACAGGCAAAAGAGGACCTAACTGACAAAAGGACCGATAGGGGTGGGGGTGGGGTGGCAGACAATGATAAAAGACGAGAGGCTGATAAGAGGACACTGGTACTGCAACAGTGAAGTAGCATCTACAGTAAACATCCAACATAAGTGCATTATTTACAAATGCATTCTATGAGCACCTACAGGAATGCATGGATCGAGCCATTTCAAGTAAAACCAAGACTCACTCCTCCAAAAAGACGAAACCAGTCTGGTGGACCTCGGCCATAAATAAGCTATACAACAGAAGGAAGAAACTATTACATGATAGAGCAAAATCCCAAAAAGGGAAGGCATCCCTGATCAGCATTAGCAAGAAACCACAATCCCTCAATCATCCAGGCCAGATTCGAAAGAAAAATTGCCAAAGACTAAAGATAATCACAAAGCCTTCTTTAGCTATGTCAAGAACCTAGGTGGCAACTCTCAGATCTGCTCTGAGCTAGTGCAAAATGGCAAAAAATACACTGAACCAACTGACATTGCCAACATCCTGGCTGACAGGTTCAGTGCAAACTTTACCCCCCGCCCCTCACCCCCAAAAGGGCCCGTGTTCATCCCAGAAGAATGTAGAGCCCCAGACATCACACACACACAGGTGAAAACAGCCCTTTCCAAAGCCAAAAACACAGCATCAATGGGACCGGATGGCATCTCAGGCTGCATCCTGCACGAGCTTCAAAATGAACTAACCCCTCACCTAAATTCACTGTTCAAACTCAGCCTTACCACAGGCTATGTACCCAAAGAATGGTGTACAGCAACAGTTATCCCACTCCACAAAAGGTGGCGCCACAACGGATCCTGGGAACTATCGCCCTATAAGCCTGACTAGCCTGGTCTGCAAAGCTATGGAACGCATCATCATGGACCTCATTAATAGAGACATTGGGAACCTCCAGACACTGGGCCCTACCCAATTCGGCTTTGTTAAAGGCAGATCTGGTCTCCTAAACCTAGTTGACTTCAGTTACCAAGGTCATAGATGAGGAAAAGGTAGTCCCACACAGCCTACCTGGACCACGCAAAGGCCTTCGACACCATTCCCCACTCTGGTATTATAGATAAGCTTACCAGCTTAAACATTAACCCCTATGTCACGAGATGGGTTGCCAACTGGCTCATGGATAGAACTCACATGGTCAGAATTGCGGGTGCCATGTCTGACTATAAACGGGTTACAAGTGGCGTCCCACAGGGCTCAGTCCTGGGACCACTCTTGTTCAGTATATACTTCTCTGAGGTACAGGCAAGCACGAGAGGACTATGGCTGACCAAGTTCGCAGATGATTGCAAACTGGGGACCATAATCGACACTCCGGCTGACACAGACATCCTCCATAAGGGTCTCACGGAAACGAATACCTGGTGTCAGAACCATGGCCTCAAGCTAAATGTCAAAAAGTGCATAGTCATCCCCTTTGGGAAAAACAGTGCCCACAAACTACCACATAGGTGGTAATCCACGAAGTACGGAAGATATAATTAAGGATCTGGGGACCCAAGTAGATAGCAACCTCTCCTTTGATAATCACATTGCCAAAGTGGTTAGAAAATCCTTCTATGTAGCCCACCTAATCACGAAAGTGTTCACATCTAGATCATGAGAGGTTATTGTGCCCCTCTACTCATCGCTCATCAGGCCCATAATAGAGTACAATGTCCCATTTGGGATGTACCTTACTCGTCACCTGCAACAGCTGGAAAGACCACAGAAGTACCTCACCAAGAGGATCGTGGGCCTCAAACAGATGCCCTATGCAGCTAGACTAAAGAAACTGCAGCTCTACTTGGTTGCTTACTGCCTACTCAGAGGTGATCTCTGCCTGAAGTACAAGGCCATGTCTAACCCGGAATTAATGGACATGCTCCACCTCAAGAAAACTAAATCTCTTAGAGCCACATGCTCTAGGGATTTAAACCTCAGCACAACAATAAATAGGACATACTGGAGGGATAGATTCCTGTCCCAGAGACTTCCCTCGCTCTGGAATAGAATCCCAATCTATGTTAGGCAAAGCCCTTCACTGACTCTCTTCAAGAGAAATCTTGACGAGTGGATGGGAAATCGAAAATTTACCCCTGGGATCGTCCAGCAGGGCCACTGAAGTGGAGGTTCAGGAAACTAATCTAAAAGGGAGGCGAAAGTCAACACATTCTGGCTAGGATTATAAATGCCCTTGGGCAGATAGGTTCATAGGTAGGTACTAGGCTATGTTCATCACAGCTCACTGCTGCAGTAAATACTTCTAAGACTCCCAGAGCTACAGAGAAACAGGAGACAGGACCAAGGCAGGAAGACCATCTCCTGCAGGTTGGCAGCAGCAAAGCTTGTTCTGTTTAAAGACATTTGGATGAACTCTAGTAGGCTGCTTCCAAATTTCTGCGAATGGCAGTCCTCTAATGAATGCAGTGGTAGCAGCAGGTGCCCCTACAAGTGTGTCTTTATCAGATTCTGATCTTCTGTAACACTCTGGGAATGAAGGGTTAAGGGGTAGAGAAACAGACAAGTTCTTGTGAAGGAGGAGGAGGAGTGCGTTTCTCCATGCACCCCTCTCTGGAACTCTCACGCAGTATTTGAGTTGCCTGTTTTGGAGCAGTACTTGTGACAGACCCCACTTGTGTGACAGTTGAAGGAACACAAGCATTCACAGAACTGCCCTTTCCCACTTGCTCTGAAACCGTCATCTGCATGGGGCCATAGGCCAGCTCTGAGGCTGAAGACCTGTGTGTCCATCATTAGATGGAAAGGAGTTCCCTTGATTGGTATGGGATGCCTGCAGTCACGACAGCAGGTCCTTTTGATGCAGAGGAGTAGGGGGATAGAGATTTGCAGGCTACACTGGTGCTTGCATCAAGTTTTGAGATATCACTGCAACTTCCTCATAGGGTTACGGGAACTAGCAGATGCATGATGCCATGTACCCAAGTAAAGTACAGTTTTGTACCTACCATAAATGTAGATGTCCGAACAGGATAGCATCTGCAGTCCTTACAAATGGGTTGTCCTGTCGTCAGGCAGCCCTTCGGTCGGCCGGATTCCAAAGTCTGGGTCTGGCCTCGGCTGGTGTCGCACTTCACCCGACGTCATCTCTGCTGGTCTTCGGGTATAAAGGCATCAGCCGACGCCATTTTCCTCAGTGTTTCTTGCCCCAGATGCCAGTTGCCCTCTTGGAAAGCTAAATTTTTGGGTAAATGCCAATGTTTCCAAAAAGGTAGAAGGCAAACACAAAAAATAAGCATGTATGTACATATATACAAACAAATACACCATAAGAGATCCCCCCCAGCTAGCTATTAGGTGGGTAAATACCCTAGGAGTACCACAGAGGGGAAGGAGGGTAATCCTGACTGCAGATGCTATCCTGTTCGACATCTACATTTATGGTAGGTACAAAACTGTACTATGTCCTTCAAGGATGCATCTGCAGTCCTTACAAATGGGTAGAATACCATAGCCAAACTAGGGGAGGAGGAAGGAGAATTATGGTGTAGATAGGATCCCTTGCAAAACAGCAGTGGCAAACCCTGCTCGGGATCTAGAGTATAGAGGTAAGTTATAATGCTTGGCAAATGTATGCACGGAGGTCCAAGTAGCAGCCTCAATAATGTCCTTGGTAGCCACTCCTCGTAAGAAAGCTGTGGTAGTGGCTGTAGCCCTTGTAGAATGAGGCCTTATGTTCTGTGGAATTTGTTTTCCATGGTAGGAGTAACAGAATCTTATGCAATTTCCTATCCACTTGGAGATTGTCTGTTTGGAAATTGCTTTTCCTTCCCTTCCTGTTGCATAAGCTACTAGAAGCTGGTCAGTTTTTCTGTTGTCCTTGGTTCTGTCCAGGTAGTAGCGCAACTGCCCATGTACATCCAAGGTATGCAGCAGTCTTTCCCCCCTGTTCTGTGGATTGGGAAAGAAGGTAGGTAGGTGGATTGCCTGGTTTAGAGACACTCTGGATACCACCTTAGGCATAAATGTAGGATTAGTTCTCATGGACACTATCTTGACGGAAGATTAGGAAGGGTTGTACTGCCATTAAAGCCTGTAGTTCCGAAACCCTTCTAGCTGAAGTAATTGCCAGTAGAAAAGCAGTTTTCCAGGATAGGTGTTGAAGATCTGCTGTTGCTGCTGGTTCAATGGAGGAGTGTCAATTTTTCTAGCACAAAGTTCAAGTCCCATGCTGGTAATGGTGGTTTCCTAGGAGGTTTTACATTCTTAATTCCTCTGAGGAACTGCCTGAGTAGAGGATGTGAGAAGACAGGGGGGTCGAAGCTGTATTCTGCAGAAATAGCTGATGCATGTATCTTGATGGAGGAGTAGGACAGGCCTGTATGGAGGAGCTCTGCCAAATACTCCAGGATGTTGGCAATATCTATCTTTGACACATCTTTCCCTCTTTCAGTACTCCAAATAACAAACCTTTTCCATTTTCCTGCATAGTTCCTTCTTGTCGAAGGTCTGCGAGCCTCAAGGATAATGTCTTTAACCCTTTGTGATAAATCTGGGTTAGTTGCCCTTATGTAATGTTCCAGGCAGTCAGTTGCAGGGTTTTCAGGTTTGGATGTAGGATGTTGTAGTTGCTCTGAGTTAACATCAAAGGAATCAGGGGTAGAGTCCATGTTTCCCCCCGAGACATGCTCCTCAGCAATGGATACCAATGTTGTCTTGGCCAATTTGGAGCTATCAGAATTATCCTTGGTCATTCCTCTTGGATTTTCAGTAGTACCTTGTGCATCAGAGGAAGAGGTGGAAATGCATATGCTGTCAGGCCTTTCCAACTGAAGGATAGAGAGTCCACCTTCCAAGCAAGTGGGTGGTATGTCCTTGTGCAGAATTTCTTGAGCTGGTGATTGAGTGGGGATGCGAATAGGTCTATTTGTGGCAATCCCCATTTCTTTGTGATGGCCTTGAAGATGTCTGGGTGTAGCATCCATTCGTGAGCATCCGAGGTAGTTCTGCTTAACATGTCTGCTAGGATGTTTTCTTTTCCCGGTACAAATATTGCCTGTAACTGAATGTTGTAGCTCAGAGCCAAATTCCATAGGTCCAGAGCCATTCGGCATAGGGGGTATGAATGAGTGCCTCCCTGTTTGTTGATGTACCACATGACTGTGGTGTTGTCTGTCCTTATCTTCAATTGGCCTTCTTTGAGGAATGGTTTGAAATTCTGGATTGCTAGTTTTACTGCCAGCATTTCTTTTTGATTTATATGCAGGTGCAGCTGATCTGGAGTCCATAAACCTTGAATGCACTTGTCCAGCATGTGGGCCCCCCAACCTAGGTCTGAGGCGTCCGTTGTGATGGTTTGGCTTGTTTGAATGTTGCGGATGGACAAACCTGGGTTTGACTGGCATGTCTGAGCCCACCATAGGAACTCTTGTTTCAGGCATGGGATTAGTGGTATTTCGGTTTCTAAGCTGTGCCTGTGTTGAGACCATAAATTCTTTAGGTACCACTGTAGCTTTCTCATATGTAGTCTGGCATGGGGGACCAGGATTATGCAGGATGCCATGAAGCCCAAGGCCTGCAGTACTTTCCTTGCTGTTAGTTTGTTCTGCTTTGTTAATGCCAAGAAGTAAAGAGGAAGTTGTTCTTGTTTTTCTGCAGTTAGGAATGCCATCTGTTTCACTGTGTCCAATTCTGCACCCAAGAATGTTCTTGTTTGGGATGGTATCAGCCTTGACTTTTTTAAATTGACTGTGTATCCCAGGGCTTGTAGTAAGCAAATGACTCTTTGTAAGTCTTGTGTCAGCTTGCTTTTGTTGTCCGCTTGTATCAGGCAGTCGTCCAGGTATGGATAAATTTGGATTCCCTGTAGCCTGCAATGAGCGATTACTGATGCCAGGCATTTCGTGAACACTCTGGGCGCAGTAGATAAGCCAAAGGGCAATGCTGAGAATTGATAATGCTCTGATCCTGCAAGAAATCTGAGGTATCTTCTGCAATTTGGTCGTATGGGGACGTGCAGGTATGCCTCCTTGAGATCTAGAGTCACCAGCCAGCACTCCTTGCCCAGCATGGGAAGAAGTTGCTGTAGGGTCAGCATTTTGAATTTTGGAACAATGATGAATGTGTTTAAAGCGGACAGGTCGAGGATAGGTCTCCAACTTTTCTCTTTTCTTGGTACTAGGAAGAGTCTGGAGTAAAATCCCTTGCCCTGTTCTGTAGGTGGTACCCTTTCCACAGCTCTCATCTTTGTTAATTGAGCTATTTGTTTTAGAGCTTCTGTCTTGATTTGGTGGCAGGTTTGGCATTCCTCTTTTTACTGGTAAGGTGTGGAAATGAAACCTGTAGCCTTGGTCTATTGTTTGCAAAATCCACTTGCCTCTTGTGATATAGTGCCAATTTTTTGAAAATAAGGCTAACTTTCCGCCTAAGGGTGCTGCTATTTGTTCCCTGGTAGGCGGTGTCAGAGCCAAGTCACTGTGATTGTCCTGTTGCAGTGGTAGTGGTTGTATCCGTGCCTCGATGGTTATTACCTTGCCACTGGCGTCCCCTGTGGGCACCTCCTCTGGATTGATTTCTGCCTCTGGAACGTCTAATTCCTGCCTCTCTGAGATTTGGAGGAGTCTGGAAAGGACCAATTTTTGGAAGGCCAGTTCCTGCTAAACCTTGGGGGCTGAACCTGTAAGAAATCTTTAACTGTTTGCACAGATTTTGCCTTCTCTTCCATTTTCTTCATTACTTGTTGGGCAGGAGAACCAAATAGACTGACCTTATCCATAGGAGCATCTAATAGCTTTGTTTTAACATGATCCGGCAAGACCTGTTCTTTCAGCCATGCATGCCTTCTTATAACTGTGCCAGTCATGGCTGATCTAAATGAAGCCTCCAGTGCATCATAGCCACATTTTAAAGAATGGTGGCTAACCTGCTGAATGTTATTCACCATTTCTAAAACATATTTCTTATCTAATGAATCATCAGAGGACAGTTTCTTAGTTAACTGATCAAGCATAAACTCTTGGTATTGGATCATATGAAACTGACAGTTCAAAGCTCTAGCTGAGAGAGTGGCAGAGGTGTATACTTTTTTACCCCATCTCTCTAAGGACCTTGATTCCCTTTCAGAAGGGAGAGGGTTTTTCGCGGAGGTAGAAGTTACTGCCTTAGGCCCCTGGGAGATAGTCTCAGGATCTGCAAGAGGAGCCTTGTATAAGTGGTGGTGTGTGTCCGGTACCCTGTAAAACCTATCGGGCTTGGCAGGGGCTGGAGGTAAAGTATCAGGAGCAGTACAAGCATCATTAAATGCATCATCCACAACAGGAAGAACTGGAGGTATAGCTAAGGGCCTATGTTGCGGTAAGTGTAGAAAGGTCCTAAGCCTTTTTCTTGAATCTGAGAAATCTTGCCCCTGCCATTGGAATTGCTCTCTCATGGCGTGTAAAGTTTCTCCAAAGGAAAATTCCTCTGGTGGAGAGGCAGAAGGGATAGAATCTTCAGCATCGGAATCTTCATAAGTAGAAAAAGGAGCCTCTGGATGGTCTGTATTGTCTGTATCATCAGAAGAGTCATCTGAGGACACTGGCTCAGGGGGCTCTGCTCTAGGTCTCTTTTCTGGAGGTTGAGAGGCCCTGTCTGGGTGAGATTGGGATCCCCTTATTAAAGAGATGAGATCCTCTGCCAGAGTAAGCATTTGGGAACTGGAACTGGGCCTGTGAGAGGGGGGCTTAACAGGCACAGACTTAGCAGTTTTGGCTGCTTTAGCCCTGGCAAAGGCCTTAATAGACATGGCTGCAGGAGGCCTAGCAGCACCACGTGCTGGGGTAGAGACATCCAAAGGGATGGTGTCCGATAATTCTAGAGAAACCACATTAGTAGGCAAAACTTCAGAGGCCGATTCAACCAGGGTAACCGAGGCCTCGGTAGTAGTCATGGATTCGGCTGTAGATTGACCGGTTTGCTTGGTTTCGGCCGAAACCGAGACACTCGCGGTTTGCTTAACCGTGGTTTCGGCCGAAACCGCGGACCGCGAGTGTCGGTCTTTTTCTTTGCGTTTTTTTAACAATTTGAGTAGTCGGAGGATCCGACGGCATAATGTACGCAAAATCTGAGCCGAAAAACTGTTCAGCAAACTCCGACCGACGCCTAAGCGTTCGTCGGTTGAAGGAAGAACAGGCTAAACAGGCTGCTACGTCGTGGGCTGGGCCTAGACAAGGCAAGCAGTAAGAGTGGAAATCTTTATGAGGTATTTGTTTCCCACAAGTTAAACAGTTATTCACTTTTTCTGACATCGGCTGAGGCAAGAAAGAGTCCCCAACGGGGTACTTAGCTTTTTAGAAGTCTTCGAAGTAGTATTCGGTAGTAGTAATCTCTGGATCTGACCGACCGGCACTTGCGAACAGCTTCTGCTTCGGCGCCACGGCAAGAAAGACTGAGGAAAATGGCGTCGGCTGATGCCTTTATACCCGAAGACCAGCAGAGATGACGTCGGGTGAAGTGCGACACCAGCCGAGGCCAGACCCAGACTTCGGAATCTGGCCGACCGAAGGGCTGCCTGACGACAGGACAACCCATTTGTAAGGACTGCAGATGCATCCTTGAAGGACATCCACAGGAAACCCCTTTCATGAAATGCAATGGAATTGCTGCAATAGACCAGAATCTTGTTCCAGGAAAATGAGCCGCTTGAACTCAGGAGACTAGTTCTGCTCCTAGAAAAGCTTTTTTTCAGGGAGAAGGCTTGAAATAGGACTTTTGTAGACTTAGGAATACTCCACCCTCCCTTTGGGGAGAGGGGCACTCCATGGTCACTAGGAGAGAGGCCTTCATCTCTTAAGTCAAGTTGCTTGAAGGAGAGAGTTCAAGTACGGGTAAATGCAGATTGTCTCAGTCCTGCAATAAGCTATCACTGGAGACATTCTCTGAAGGCCCTGGGAGCAGTGGTCAAGCTAAAGAGCAAGGCACAAAAAGTACAGTTGTGTACACTTACCATAAATGTAGATGTTAGAGTGTATTCACTGTTGCAGTCATTACACTTGGGTTATCCTGCTGGCTGGCTGGCAGGCTATCCTCAGTCGGCCTGAATTCCAAAATCTAGATCCGGCGTCTGTTACTGTTGCATCTTCCTGGACGCCAGGGGTATAAAAGATGCAGCAGACGCCATTTTCTTCAGTTTTTCTTGCCCCAGATGTCCCCAAAAAGGGTAGTCTAAAAATATGCCAATAAAACATGCATGCACCAAAATATATTATACCTTCATCTACAAGCAAATACTCCACATAGATTGTATAGATTAGAAAAGTGCAGATAAGTTCCAGCAAAGATATAGGGGATGGTGGGTGGGTAACCTGGATTGCAACAGTGAATACACTCGAACATCTACATTTATGGTAAGTGTACACAACTGTACTATGTTCTTCGTGTTTCACTGTTGCAGTCATTACACTTGGGTTGAATCCCAAAGCTATGGTTGGGAGGCTGGAGCTAAATAGCATTAGGAGCGGCTATGAGGCCCTGCAGAACTGCAGTGGCAAAGCCTGCCCTGGATTTAGAGTAGAGTGGTAAATGATAGTGCTGTGTAAAGGTGTGCACTGAACTCCAGGTAGCAGCCTCTAAAATGTCTTTGGTTGGTACTCCCCTGAGGAAGGCTGCTGAAGTGGCTGCTGCTCCTCTGACTGAATGTGGCCTAATGCCCTTAGGCACTGGCTTGCCATGTTGTGAATAGCAGAAACGAATGCAGTGGCCTATCCACTTTGAAATAGTCTTTCTGAAAGCTTTGGTTCTGTTCAAGTAGAAGCGTAGCTGTCTGTGTATGTCCAACTAATGCAGAATGTTCTCCCCCTTGTTCTGTGGGTTTGGATACAAAGTAGGCAGATGAATAGTTTGGTTAAGGGCCACACTGGACACTACCTTAGGCATAAATGTCGGGTTTGTCCTCAGAGATACCCTGTCTGGATAAAAAATGATAAAAGGTTCCACAGCCATGCGTGCCTGTAGCTCTGAGACTTGTCTTGCAGAGGTTATTGCTAGGAGCAGAGCTGTTTTCCAAGATAAAAACTTTTATATCAGCTGTAGCGGCTGGCTCAAAAGGAGGCAGGGTGAGTTTTCCCAAGGCATAATTGAGGTCCCATGCAGGCACTGGTGATCTTCTTGGAGGCCTTACGTTTTTGGCTCCTCTGAGGTATTGCCTTAAAGGATGTGAAAAGATTGGTGGCTCTGTATTGTAATGAGCCGAAATGGCAGAGGCATGGATTTTAATTGATGAAAAGGATAGGCCTTTGTCCAGCATCTCAGTTTAGTATTGCAAAATCTGAGGAATATTTGGTACAGTTGTGTCAATTCCTTGTGCCTGGTTCCAGGCACAGAATCTCTTCCATTTTCCAGCGTAAGATTTTCTGGTACTAGGCCTTCTGGCCTCCAAAATGACATCCACCACAGCTTTAGTGAGAAGTGCGTTTTGTATGACTACATTATCCGCCATGCTGCCAGATTTAAAAGGTCTCGAGTTGGCTGAGCAGGATCAGATTGTTTTGTTGGGACAGTAGATTAGGTACTTGACGCAAGGTCCAAGCCAGGCATTGAGACAAGTTCCTTAAGACTGGATACCAGTACTGGTGGGGCCAAGTCTGGGGCAATCAGTATCATCTTTGGCTTCTCTTGTATGACCTTTAGGAGCACATTGGGGAGGAGAGGCAGTGGAGGAAAGGCATATACTGCTAAGCTTTTCCAGCTGAAAGATAGGGCGTCCACTTCCATGCTTGTCCGTGGTAAGTCCTTGTGCAGAATCTTTTTAGTTGGTAGTTGTGAGGAGAGGCAAATAGATCTATATCCGGGCATCCCCATTTCCTTATCATCATGCTGAAGTCTGTGCAGAATCTTTTTAGCTGGTAGTTGTGAGGAGAGGCAAATAAATCTATATCCGGGCATCCCCATTTCCTTATCATCATGCTGAAGACTTGTGGATCCGATTTCCACTCATGGGGATCTATGAGGTTTCTGCTTAGTTCGTCTGCCAGAGTATTTATCTTTCCTGGCAGGAATTGTGCCTGCAGATGTACTTGGTAAGTCAAAGCTGTGTCCCACAAAGTCATGGCTAGTCTGCAAAGGGGGTAAGAATGAGTGCCTCCCTGCTTGTTTATACACCACATGACCATGGTTGTTGTCCGTCTACCAGTAGTTGTCCCGAATGAGGTAGGTCCTTGAAGGCTGTCAGGGTATTCTGAACAGCTATAGCATCTCTTTTTGATTGATATGTAGATGCATTTGGTTTGCGGACCATGTGCTTTGAATACATCTTCCTGCCATATGGGCCCCCCAGGCATAATCTGATGCATCCGTTGTTAATGTCTGCCTGGCTGGGGGTAAAGTGAATGGATGTCCCTTGCTCTGGTGACAAGCCTTCGCCCACCATCGAAACTCCTGTTGCAGGCAGGGAGTGAGGGTAATTATTGTTTCCAGGCTGTGGCAATGTTGAGCCCAAACACTTTTTAGGTACCACTGAAGTTTCCTCATATGCAGTCTCGCATATGGAATTAGTAGAATGCAGGATGCCATGAAGCCCAAAGAATGCAGAATTTTTCTTGCAGATAACTGGGCCTTTGTTGCCAACAGTTTGAAATATGTTGTCAGTTGCCTTTGTCTGGCGTGAGATAAGCCATCTGGGAAGCTGTATTTAAGCTTGCACCCAGGAATATTATCTCTTGAGAGGGTACTAGTTTTGATTTCTTTTCGTTGACTGTGTACCCTAGGCCGGTTAGAAATCTCTTTATAAACGCCAGATGCTGTAGAATGTCCTTGTTCCCTGCTTGAATGAGGCAGTAGTCCAAGTAAGGATATATATGTATTCCTCTGTCTGCAGAATGCAATTATTGGTGCCAGGCACTTTGTGAAGACCCTGTGCGCAGTAGATAAGCCTTGGGCACTGGCTTGCCATGTGGTAGTGAATTGAGCCAGCTTTGAATCTGAGGTATCTTCTGCAGGTTTGTCTGATTGGGACATGCAGGTATGCCTCTTAGGTCTAAAGTCACAAGCCAAGCCTTCTTGCCCAGCATGGGCAGAAGCTGCTGTAGAGTCAACATTTTGAATTTTGGTATATACAGATGTGTTTAGAATAGATTGGTCCAATATTGGTCTCCAGGTCTTGTCCTTCTTGGTACCAAGAACAGTCTTGAATAAAATTCTTGTCCCTGCTCTTGCTCTGGTACTTGTCGAATGGTCCTCATGTCCATGAGGGATGAGACTTGTTTTTGTGCCTCTGCCCATTGATGTTTTGGCAGGTCTGGCCAACCGTTTGCCCTTGGCAGGGTATGGAAACGAAACTTGTAGCCTTGTGACACTGTCTAGGACCCATTTGTCCTGGGTTATTATGTGCCAATTTTGAGAAATAAGTGCTAGTTTTCCACCTAAAGGTGCTACCAGAAGATAAGTGCTTGGTGCAGGCAGGGGGAAGTCATTGGGACTGTTTCCTGTATGGCTGTGATTTGTCTTCTCCACTTTTGGAGGTAGAAACACCCCATTGTTTAGATCTGTACGATCTGCCTCTTGGGCGTCTGTATCTGCCCTTTTGTGGTCTGACACTGGAAAGGACCAATTCTTTGTAGGCCAGTGTCTGCTAAATCTTGGAGGCTGTACCTGTAGAAATCCTTAACCGTTTGCATAGATTTAAATTTGTCCTCCATTTTCTTTAAAACCTCCTCTGCTTTAACACCAAACAAGGTAACATGCTGTAATGGAGCATCTCATAATTTTGCTTTGACATGGTCAGGCAGATTTTGTTCCTTTAACCAAGCATGCCTCCTGATGACAGAACCCATAACAGCGGCGATGCGGTCGGTCCCGAAAGAGGTGGTGCCGAAAAGTCCATTCCCTCGGGTCAGACTCCCTGTCCGCGGCTCCGAGAGTCCCGCGGCTCCGAACTAGTTGGACCAGATGAGCTCAAGGTAAAAGCCGGAGTCGAGGTTGGGGGAACAGTCGGCACAGAGCTACCAGCTCCAAAAAATCTCAGATCCAAGAATCCCGAAGCAGACGTACGGATCTGGGAAGGAGAGATGGGGCGGAAAAAAGGCATGTAGGTCCCCCACCTCCAGAGGGAGAGGGGCCTGGCAAGACTCCCACCTGTATTTGGGTCTGAATGAATCTTCGCATCATCCTGTCCATGTCCAAGTCTGATAAGCTCCGAGTCTATCGTGAAGAAGCCGCAGACTCTGATCTGGCTGGTCTGCGCTGTAATGGCGAGGAAGGCCTCGGATCCGAAGGTTCCAGCGGCTCCGGTGAAAAACAAGGAGACCAGAGCCGTGGAGAAACTGGCTTTAAGGACTTAGTAGGGGGACTAAGGAAGAGCTCCCTGTCCGGGGATCTCTTGCAAGGTCTATCCCTTTTCTTGTCCCTATCCTCCTTGCTCCTTTCTCTGTCCTGGTTTTTGTCCGCTACGCTGACTGTAGATTTTTCCTTGTATGACCCAGCACCAGAAGAAACGGGAGTTTGAGTCCCTGTCTGGGTGGGGAGTAATGGGTACCAAGGTCATGGCAGACTCCAGCATAGATGCAGGGAGAAGAGTCGACAAATGGGACACTTCCAAATTACACACACAGTGTGACCATCAGCCGGTGAGAGCTTATGGCCACACTCTGTGCATTTTTTAAACACTGATTTTTGGCTGATCAGCCATGGTCCTGCACCAGACACCACTACCTACAAAGATCACCACACACACACATAGGGGAAGGGCAGGCCTAACAACTACTTTACAGAGTTTTATAACAAAAACTTTTTTTTATTAACTGACGAACAAGCGATACACTAGTGGGGGAGGTAGGGAAACAACTAACAGACACACTAAAGACAAAGAATTTTTAAACTTACTATCCCTGAGCTCTGAGCGAAAGAGACCACGATGCTCACTATGGTGCGGCAAACGAGATCTGAGGTAAGGTAGGAGATGGTAGTGCATTATGGGTAGGGGAGGAGCTTGGAGCAGATGCTACAAAAAAAGGTTGCCGGCTCAGATCAGATATGGATCCGAATACCCACAGGTTGCAGATAAAATGAAGTTAACTACATCAAACAAGTGGCCACAAAAACCCAAATCTGAAGTAGGTTGTCAAATGACTCAGTTCCTCTGGCATGAGGAAAGCCATCTGGGAAGTTGTACTCAAGCTTGCTCCCAGGAATATAATTTGTTGACGGGGTGCCATGTGTGATTTCTTTTCATTTATGGTGTAACCCCACACAAGTCAGCACCCTTTGAACAAAGGCCAGATGATTCAAAAGCAAGTTTCTGGCTTTCTGCCCGAATCAGACAATTGTCCAGGTATGGGTATATTTGAATATTTCTTTGCCTGCAAAATGCAATGACTGGAGCTAGGCACTTTGTGAATACCCTGGGCGCAGTAGTTAAGCCAAAGGGCAGTGAAGAGAACTGATAGTGCATGTAGCCTGCTTTGAAGCATAGGTATCTTCTGCAAGTCTCACCGATAGGGATGTGCAGGTATGCTTCTAAGTCTAGTGTTGCCAATCAGGCATCTTTGCCTAGCATTGGAAGCAGCTGGTGAAGAGTCAGCATTTTGGAATAATCAGAAAGGTGTTTAGAGTAGAAAGGTCCAGGATAGGACGCCATGTATTGCCTTTTCTGGGTACCAGGAAAAAAGTCTTGAATAGAAACCTTGTCCCTTTACCTCTTCTGGTACCAAATGAATAGCCCCCATGCTTGAAAGAGAGTACTTGATTCTGGGCCTCTGCCCACTGACTTGGGGGGGTAAATCTGACCACCCACTTGGTGTTGGTAATGTATGAAAGTGAAATCTGTATCCTTGGGACACTATTTAAAACCCATTTATCCTGGGTAATGAGTTCCCAATTTTTGGCCTGCAGACCAATCTTTCATCCTAAAGGAGCATTCAGTTGGGAAATGCTTGGAAGTTTTAAAAGTAAGTCACTGAGACAGTTTTCCACAGGGGGAGTCTTACCACTACCAGACATGGGTGCGGAAACCCCCCACTGCTTAGTCTTGTGTGTCCCCTGGGACTGAAACCTGGGGTTTCTGCTGTGTCTGGGTTTGGCCTGAGAAGACCTGGAAGGAGCTGGAAAGGACCAATTCTTAGAGGGCCAGTGCCTACTAAATCTAGGAGGCTGACCTTGTAAGAAATCTTTAACAGTAAGAACTTCCTACAGCCTTGTTGCCAAACAGGCGGTCCTGATTTAAGGGAGCATCCAACAGTTTAGCTTTAACATGATCATTGCTCCTTACGCCAGGCATGCCAGTAAAAGCAGCCCTGCAAGAGGCCTCTAATGAATCAAATCCACATTGCAAAGTATGTTTTCCAACCTGTTCAGCAGAATGCATTAAATCCTGTAATTCTTTATTTTCAGCACAGTCAGGAATCATCATTTTCTGTTTAGGCAATCCAATAACATGTTGCTGATACTTTAACATATGAAACTGGCAGTTTAAAGCCCTAATGGCCAAGGCTGCAGAAGTGTAAACCTTCTTACCCCATCTATCCAGTGCCCTGGAGTCCCCATCAGAAGAAGGGGTAGGATTTTTAGCAGTTGAAGCCTTAATGCCCTTGGGTCGGAGGCAAACAATCAGGGGCCAAACTAGATTCCGAAAAGGCATCAACAATGTCTAGTACAGGAGGTATAGCTAAAGGCCTATGCTGCGGCAGGAGTAAAAACTCCCCAAAAGCCTCTTTTTTCACTCAGAAATTCTGGCTTTCCCAGTGGAAATGCTCCCTTACAGCATGTAATGTTTCAGCAAAAGAGGGGAAGCAGGGGGAAGAGAGTCCTCTGCTCAGAATCCTCATAAATAGATAAGGGCAAATTCAAATCATCAGAACAATCAGAAAAATCAAAATCCTGGTCAAAAGATTCATGAACAACTTCAGTCCTAGGTATCTTAGAAGGGGGAGGTTGGCGTCCCCTGATTAGAGTTATAAGATCTTCAGCCATTCTTGTTTCTTAAGCATAGAGGCCTGAGCATGCAGCCTGGGCGTCGGTTTCTTAGGCATGCTTCGAGATTTAGGCGTAAATGAAGGAGGCGTCTGTTAAATATGCAAGTCAACAGGCCTGAATACACCCTCAGAAGCCAGTGCCTGCACGGCGGCTCCAGACCCATACAAGGTACAGACATCTGCATGTTCCACAGTTGAAGCATCTCGCAGCATACCGGACTCCGAATGGGTCTCAGTACAGGCCTGTGAATCAGATGTAGCAGGTATCAGGGGCTGCAAAAGCACCTCACTGAGCAACGGCGAACTGGCGACTGGCTTAGGAAAAGCGTCGGCGGTAGCTTTGTACCTCGGCAGCCTGTCTCTGTCTTTATATTTGCATTTTTTCAGAATCCCGGTAGTCGGATGGCTAATAGACAATATTTCTGTATAATTAAACAGAGAACCAAAATATTTAGAGGGGAAAATAGACTATGGATAGTGCGCTGATTAAAGCGGAAAACCGACAGCAATGTACGTCGTGGTCAGGACCTAGGCAAGGAATACAATAAGAATGAAAATCTTTGAGAGGTATTTGCTTTCCACAAGTACTGCAATTAACTTTTACTGACATCGGTAAGGAGCAAGAAAAAGTTTCCCCAACGGGGTACTTAGCTTTAGTTGACGACTTCGGTTCTGAAACTCAAAAATGAAAATTTCAGGAGTTGGCCGATTGGCACTTGCGAACAGTTTCTGCTTCGGGCACCGCACGGCAAGAAAGCCTGATGCAATGGCATCTGCTGCATGCTTTATACCCCTGACGACCTGATGTCATGGAAGAAGGGACAGCAACCGACGCAGGACCCAAGACTTTATCAGGCCGACTGAGGGCTACTGCAAGCAGATAACCCAAATGTAATGACTGCAACAGTGAAACACGAAGAACATCTGCTCGCTGCACCAAATCCATAACTTGAAACTGTGAACCTTGTATCATAACAGCTATGATGGTTTTGCTCTCTACTGATCAGAACAGCTGAAGACATTTAAGGAAGTACACAAGTTTTTGCTGAAATTGGTCAGGCAGAACCATGCTTGACAAATGTACCATTACTCTAGTGTCAGACTCTAGCTGCACCACCGTGAGTTGAGAGGTGGCTTGAACAAGGTGGAGAAAGTTGAGCAGAGTATTTTTAAGGTCAATATCCTCATCCTCTTCCAGTAGCTAGACATCTTGTCTAATTCTGTAATGGCAATTGTAGATCAAGATGTATGTATGCCTTTAAGAATCTTTCCAGGGGCTTGCACAAGTGTATAAATACTGAGCATGTGCGAGCCTGACTGCCATTTTGTAGTAAGCTGTTGAGACGCAAGTATGTATGTGTGTAGTCTGTCAGTTATACCTTGTAATGCTATCCATCCTGATGTGTTTCTATGTAACAAAGCACACACTACCTTGCCTGTCTGCCACCCCACCTGTTCGTCATCTATACTAAAGAAGGACGAGCGACATGGTGCCAGAATGGGATCCAGATTCCTCAGTTTCGAGACCAAGAGGCACTCAGTTAAGACTGGACGAAGAGAGAGGAGTGAATCATCCCTACCGCACGTATAACTCACGAAACGGGTTAAAAATGTATTTCAGGTATTAACTGAAACCATTCCTTATTCGCAAAATATGAAACAAGGCATTCAAAAGACACTGAACGAAATTTCTAACAGAAGTATTCGATACTACGACATACTAACAGAAGTATTCAAAATAACTAAGAAAAATGTTTGAAAAAGTCAGAATTCCGTAAAATTAATAAAATAAAAGGAAACAGCAATTTTTTGCTAATCACTACTTCACATTACTCAAAGCTATTCCAAGTGGTCTGGAGTATATGAAGTGTTTGCAGGTTTGTGCACTACTACAGTACGGTTATTTAGCAAAATACAGCCATTTCAAGGATTATTTCACACAGTTGTGGATTTGAATGCTACTGAAGGCACATAGCAGCTTGTTCATATATAATTACAAGTGCTATATTATTACAGTGTGTTTGGGCATAATTTGTTGACATGGTAGACTGATTTCGATAATACTGGCTGAGCTGAGGGAGGACCCAGAGTGCTTAAGACAAATTTAGAAAAATGTGTAATCTCTAAACGAGTATTACAATTGAAAGGCACTTATTTGAAGGGATAAAGCCTGGTGAAACTTTTGCAGCATATATAATTGATTTGAGAAACAAAGCTAAAATGTGCAGATTTGGTGATTTAAGAGAAGAGTTGATGAAAGGGACTTGTGTATGGTATTAAAGATGATGCTGTGAGAACATTTTCTCTGCCTACGCTGAACTTTTCGAAGAGAAACTAAGCAAGCTTCCAGTTGTGTACTGCATGAAGTTAGATCCAGATGTCAATCCAGTTGTCAGGCCATCCTGGAAAGTTCCAGTAGCTATGCAGAAAGTACAGATGTGTACCTACCATAAATGTAGATGTTAGAGTGTATTCACTGTTGCAGTTATTACACTTGGGTTATCCGCCGGCAGGCTACCCGCAGTCGGCCCGAGTTCCAAAGTCTTGGTCCAGCGTCGGTTGCTGTCGCCTCTTCCCTGACGTCAGTGCGCCAGGGGTATAAAAGATGCAACCAACGCCATTTTCTTCAGTTTTTCTTGCCCCAGGTGTCAGGTGCCCCTAGATAGGAAGGCTGGAAAAATAAAATTATGCCAAAAAGCAAGCATGTACTAATATAAACATTTCCTTCATCTACAAGCAAATACACCACATAGGTTGTATAGAGTTGAGAAGTACAGAGAAGTCCCAGCAAAGTAAAGGGGGATGATGGGTGGGTAACCTGGACTGCAACAGTAAATACACTCGAACATCTACATTTATGGTAGGTACACAACTGTACTATGTTCATAGTGTTTCACTGTTGCAGTCATTACACTTGGGTTGAATCCCAAAGCTAAGATTGGGCGGCTGGGTCTAGATTGGATTTGGAGAGGCTACCAGGCCCTGCAGGACTGCAGTGACAAAGCCTGCTCTGGATTTACAGTAGAGAGGCAAGTGGTAGTGCTTGGTGAAAGTGTGCACTGAGCTCCGGGTTGCAGCTTCTAAAATGTCTTTGGTTGGTACTCCTCTGAGAAAAGGCTGCTGAAGTGGCTGTTACTCTGGTAGAATGTGGCCTAATGACCTTGGCACTGATTTGCCATGGTGTGCATAACAGAAGCGGATGCAGTGTCCTATCCATGCTTTGTGATAGTTTTCCTTGTGATCCTGCAGCATTGGCTACAAACAGTTGCTCAGTTTTTCTGAAAGCTTTAGTTTTGTCCAAGTAGAATCGTAGCTGTCTCTGTATATCCAAAACGTGCAGAAGTCTCTCCCCTTCATTCTGGGGATTTGGGTAGAAAGTTGGTAAATGAATGGTTTGGTTCAGGGCCACATTGGAAAACTACTTTCGGCATGAATGTTGGGTTTGTCCTGAGAGAAACCCTGTCCTGGTGAAAAATGATGAAAGGTTTCACAGCCATTAATGCCTGTAACTCCGATACTCTTCTTGCTGAAGTTATTGCTAGGAGCAGAGCAGTTTTCCATGATAAGAATTTTATATCAGCTGTGCTGTCTGCTTCAAAAGGAGGCAGTGTGAGTTTTTCTAAAACAAAATTGAGATCCCAAGTTGGTACTGGTGCTCTCCTTGGGGGTCTTATGTTTTTTGCCCCTCTGAGGTACTGTCTTAGTAGAGGATGTGAAAGGAGGATGTGAAAAAATAGGAGGTTCCGTACTGTAATGAGCTGAAATGGCAGAGGCATGGATTTTTATTGATGAGAAAGACAGGCCTTTGTCCAGCATCTCAGTCAGGTATTGTAAAATCTGAGGTATATTTGGAACAAATGGGTCGAGCCCTTGTGCCTGGTTCCTCTTCCATTTTTCTGCATAAGATTTCCTAGTGCTGGGCCTTTTAGAGAGAGGGGCAGTCCAAGTGGCTACATTATCTGCCATGCTGCCAGATTTAAGGTTCTGAGTTGACTGTGCAGGATCCGATTGTTTTGTTGAGTCAGATGATGAGAAATTTGAGGTAAAGGCCAAGCTGGGGCCTGAGACAAGCTCTTTAGGATTGGGTACCAGAGCTGGCGTGGACAGTCTGGGGCAATCAATCATTTTTGGCCTTTCTTGTCTGACTTCTAAGAGCACTTTGGTAAGAGGAGGCATTGGTGGGAAGGCATAGACTGTCAGCTTTCCAGCTGAATGATAGAGCATCCACTTTCCATGCTTGAGAGTGATAAGTTCTTGTGCAGAATTTCTGTAGTTGGTAATTGTGAGGGGAGGCAAAAAGATCTATGTCTGGGTGTCCTTATTTCCTTGTTATGTTGAACACCTGTGGATTTAGTTTCCATTCGTGAGGGTCCATGTGATTTCTACTTAGTTCGTCTGCCAGTGTATTTTTTGTTCCTGGCAGGAATTGTGCCTGCAGATGTACCCGATAGGTTAGTGCTGTGTTCCACAAGGTCATGGCTTGCCTGCATAGGGGGTAGGAATGTGTGCCCCCTTGCTTATGTACCACATAACTGTGGTATTGTCCATCTTTATTAGTAGTTGTCCTGGATGTAGTAGGTCCTTGAAAGCTGTCGGCATTCTGTACTGCTAGCATCTCTTTCTGATTGATGTGAAGATGCATTTGTTCCTTGGGCCACGTGCCCTAAATACATTTCCCTGCCATATGTGCACCCCAGGCAAAATCCGATGCATCCGTTGTTATTGTCTGCCTGGCTGTGGGTAAGGTGAAAGGCTGTCCCTTGTGGTGGCAGGCCTGGGACCACCATCGAAACTCCTGTTGTAGGCAAGGAATTAAAGTTATGATAGTCTCCAGGCTGTGACAATGTTGAGTCACAACACTTTTTAGATAACATTGTAGTTTCCTCATATGCAGTCTTGCATATGGAATTAGTAGAATGCAGGACACCATGAAGCCCACGGCCTGCAGGATTTTTCTTGCAGGGAGCTGGGTCTTTGTTGCCATCAGTTGAAAGTATGGAGTCAGTTGCCTTTGTCTGGCGTGAGATAAGCCATCCGGGCAGTTGTATTTAAGCTTGCACCCAGGAATATTACCTCGAGAGGGCACTAGTTTTGATTTCTTTTTGTTTACTGTGTACCCTAGGCAAATTAGTAATCTTTTTACAAACGCCAGATGCTTTAGCAGAATGTCCTTAAGGCAGTTGTTCAAGTAGGGATATATTTGAATTCCTTTTTGTCTGCAAAATGCAATTACTGGTGCCAGGCATTTTGTTAAGACCATGGGCGCAGTAGATAAGCCAAAGGGCAGTGCAGAGAACTGGTAATGCATTGAGCCTGCTATGAATCTGAGGTATCTTTCTGCAAGTTTGTCTGATTGGGACATGCAGGTATGCCTCCTTGAGGTCCAAAGTAACTAGCCAAGCCTTCTTGCCCAGCATGGGTAGAAGCTGCTGTAGTGTTAACATTTTAAATTTTGGAACATCCAGGAAAGTATTTAGGATTTACAGGTCCAGTATTGGTCTCCAGGCTTTGTCCTTTCTGGGTACTACGAAAAGTCTTGAGTAAAATCCTTGCCCCTGTTCTTGCTGTGGTACTCTTTGAATAGCTCCCATGTCTGAGAGAGCAGCAATTTGTTTTTGTGCCTCTGCCCACTGGTTCTGTGGCAAGTCTGGCATACCTCTAGATTTTGGAAGCGTGTGAAAGTGGAACCTGTAACCTTGAGAAACAATATTCAGTACCCATTTGTCCTGGGTGATTATGTGCCAATTTTTTGAGAAAAGTGCTAGCCTTCCCCCTAGGGGTGCTGCCAAAAGGTAAGTGCTTGGCATCTGTAGAGGGAAGTCATCGGGACTGTTTCCTATACAGTTGTGATTCGTCTTCCCCTCCTTTGAGGGCTGAAGCACCCCATTGTTTAGGTCTGTAGGAGCCTTGGGGCTGAGATCTGCCTCTTGGGCGTCTGTATCTGTCTCTGTGGCCTGTCTGACATTAGAAAGGAACAATTTTTAGAAGGCCAGTTTCTGCTAAACCTGGGTGGTTAAACCTGTAAGAAATCCTTTACTGTCTGCATTGATTTTGCTTTATCCTCCATTTTCTTTAACGCCTCTTCTGCCTTAACACCATGAGGTAGTGGAGCATCCAATAATTTAACTTTAACATGGTCAGGTAAACTTTGTTCTTTCAACCAAACATGCCTTAGAATAACAGAGCCTGTAACTGCGGCTCTACAAGAAGCCTCTAATGAATCAAAACCACATTGTAAAGTATGCTTTCCCACTTGTTCAGCTGCAGGAAATAAATCCTGCATTTTCTTACGGTCAAGACTTTGAGATTGAAACAATTTTCTGCTTTAACAATGACATGAGATACTGTTGATATTTAAGCATGTGAAACTGGCAATTTAAAGCCCTTACAGCTAAAGTAGCAGAAGTGTACACTTTTTTTCCCTATCTGTCCAGAGCTCTGGAATCTCTACCCGAGCGGACAGGATTTTTAGCAGTGGAAGCCTTAACCCCTTTAGGACCCTGAGAAATTGTTTCTGGATCTGCAGCAGGGTTTTTGTAAAGAAATTTATGAGAGAGTCAGGGACCCTGTAGTACCAGTATGGCTTGACTGGTGCAGGGGGTAAAGAATCAGGAGTCAGACTGGATTCAGAGAAAACATCAATCAACAATATCAAGCACAGGGGGAATAGCCAGGGGCCTGTGCTGGGGCAATAAAAGAAAGTCTCTGAGCCTTTTCTTGGATTCTGAATAATCCTGGCTCTCCCAATGGAAATGCTCCCTCATGGTGTGCAGGGTTTCCCCAAAAGAATAATCCTCAGGCAGAGAGGTTGAAGGTATAGACTCTTCTGCATCAGAGTCCTCATAGGGAGGGAGAGAGTATCTCCAGTCAGAAGAGGAAATCAGAGGAAATAGAAACCTGGTCAGAGGAATCATAGTCAGTCTTGCCTAGGCCTTTTGCCAGGAGGGGGATGGGAACCCCTGACTAAGTAATTAGGTCTTCGGCCATTTTAACCATCTGTTTCCTTGGCACGGATGACTGTTCAGCAGAATGCTGTACTTGTTTGTCTTTAATGGTGTTTTTAACTTTGCCTTAGCTGCTGTAGTGGGCTTAACTGTAAGCGGGGAAGGTCTGAAAACACCCTCAGAAGCAGATGCCTGCTCAGCAGCTCCGGACCCATCTGAGGGAATAGTTTCCGTAGGCCCAATACCTTGAGTTTCCATAGGCCTCGGTGTCTCCCCGTGGCTGTCGGATAGGGCCTGTGGCTCTGAGGTAGCGGGTGTCAGGGGCTGCGAAAGCACCTCACTGAGAACCGGCAAACCGGTGACTGGTCTAGAAGAGGCTTCGTCGGTTTTGGACCTCTGATGCCTGTCCTTTTCTTTGTCTTTGTGGCTTTTTATAAATTCCAGTTGGTTGTTCCGACGGCATTATGTAATTAAACCTTCGGCCAAAATAATGTAGAGCAAAATCAAACAGACATTTAATATTGTGCTTGTTGAATCTAACACAAAACCGACAACTAGTAACGTCGTGGTCAGGGCCTAGGCGAGGAATACAGTAAGAGTGGAAGTCCTTACGAGGTATTTGCTTCCCACAAGAAATACAATTATTAACTTTTACTGACATCGGTCTGGAGCAAGAAAAAAAGTTCCCCCAACGGGGTACTTAGCTTTATTGAAGACTTCGGTTTTGAAACTCAGTTTCGAAAATCTCAGGAGTCGGCCGACCGGCACTTGCAAACTGCTTTTGCTTCGGGAACCAAGCAGCAAGAAAGACTGGGGAAAATGGCGTCGGTTGCATCTTTTATACCCCTGGCGCACTGACGTCAGGGAAGAGGCGACAGCAACAGACGCCGGAACAAGACTTTGGAACTCGGGCCGACTGCGGGTAGCCTGCCGGCAGATAACCCAAGTGTAATGACTGCAACAGTGAAACACTATGAACATCGGAGTCAAAGACGAAATAGATAAAAAACTGCAACAAGGTGCAATTTTTCCAGTCGAAGAACCGATGGAATGAGTATCCTCCATGATGGTTGCTCATAAGAAAAGCTCAGATGACAGAATATGTACGGATACACAATATCTGAAGAAAGCACTGAAATGACCTCATCAACCAATGCGCACAGTCGAAGTTGCAGCTCTGATGGAAAATGACACTGCTTTTCTGTCTTAGATGCAAAGAATTAATTCTGGCAAATTTTGCTTGACAGGGAATCCTCATTGCCAACTACATTCGGTACTCCATTTGGCAGGTACAGATTTTTGAGAATGCCACTTGGGATAAATTCTGCCATTGAAGTCTTTCAATGTGCAATGGAGCAAATTTTTCTGGGTATCCTTGTGCTATTATAGTAGATGATATTCTAGTAGGCGGTAATGGTGAAGCTGAGCATGACAGAAACCTCAATTTCTGGAAAGAGCACATCAAATGAATCGTAAGCAGAATCTTCAAATGTGCAAGTTCAGGTTATGAGATGTTACTTGCGTTGATAATTTGCCAGTTCAGGCTTATAACCAGAACCTTATAAACAAAATAGTTGTGTAAAATCTTACCATAACCATAAATGTCCTTCTCTTCCATGTTGCAGTATTCTAGATGTGGGATTTCCTGCCCTCCGGGAACTCATACGTCTGTTCCTATACAAAAGCTTCAGCTTGGCTGATGCAATGTGTGTTGGACGTCACACGCAAGGCCATAAACCAGGGGCCATAAATGTGATGTCTGCACACATGCACACTCCTCAGGCAGAGAATAAGGCCCAGCAGGAGGAATGCCAGTGGTTTTCAGGTGTGACCTGGCGTCCTACTGTACTATGTGTACACCAGGTAAAGGAAAATGACCTGGGGGAACTGGTGGGTGGGAAGGAAAACTGCAACATGGAAGAGAAGGACATCTATGGTTAAGGTTAAGATTTTACACAACTGTTCTACGTCCTTTTATTCCTATGTCACAGTATTCTAGTTGTGGGAGCATACCACAGCTTATGCGGATGAAAGGGTGGTGGTAGTTTAAAGATTCTACAAATCCCTGCAGGATTACCCTGCCGAATCCTGTCCGAGCACTGGAAACTTGGTCAAGTTTGTAATGTTTGGTGAAAGTGTGGATAATGAGTGGCCCATGTGGCTGCAGTATCTAGACCTTGCATGAATGCCTTGCAGGCGGCCACAGCTCTAGTGGAATGCGTCTTTACTCCCACTGGAGGTTCCTTTCCATGGTGGGAGTAAAGTTGTGTAAACTTACCATAAATGTAGATGTTAGAGTGTATTCACTGTTGCAGTCATTACATTTGGGTAATCTGCTAGCAGCTTGCCCTCAGTCGGCCTGATTAACAAAGTCTTGGGTCCTGCGTCGGTTGCTGTCCCTTCTTCCATGACGTCAGGTCGTCAGAGGTATAAAACATGCAGCCGACGCCATTACATCAGTTTTTCTTGCCCCAGATGTCAGGTGCCCCCCAAACGGGGAGCAAATAAAATTAAACGCACAAAAAATGTACCTCCACCGAAAGCAAATACACCAAAAGGGCTTTTAAGCATAGTAAAAGAAAGTAGAGGTACAGCCAGAGAAAATAGGGGGCTGGAGGGAGGGTAACCAAGACTGCAACAGTGAATACACTTGAACATCTACATTTACGTTAAGTGTACACAACTGTACTATGTTCTTTGTGTTTCACTGTTGCAGTCCTTACATTTGGGTAGATTCCCAAAACTATGGTTGAGTGAAGGGAATTATACAGCATTAGGACCAGCTATAAGGCCCTTCTGGACAGCAGTGGCAAAGCCAGCTCTGGATTTAGAGAAAAGTGGTAAATGGTAATGTTTGGTGAAAGTATGAACTGAGCTCCAGGTAGCAGCTTCTAGAATGCCCCTGGTAGGAACACATCTGAGAAAGGCTGTTGAAGTAGATGCAGCCCTGGTGGAATGGGATCTGATTTTATAGCAGAAACTAATACAACGGCTTATCCATTTGGAAATGGTTTGCTTTGAAATAGCCTTTCCCTCTGCCCCTGCAGCAAATGCTACCAGTTGTTCAGATTTTCTTTGAGATTTAGTCCTGTTCAAGTAAAATATAAGTTGTCTGTGTACATCCAATGAATGCAGAATCCGCTCTCCCTTAGGCATGAAGGATGGGTTGGTTTTGAGAGATACCCTGTCCGCATGAAAATTGATTAAAGGCTCCACTGCCATAAGAGCCTGTAATTTGGAAATCCTTCTAGCTGAAGTGACTGCTAAAAGGAAAGCTGTTTTCCAGGAGAGAAATTTTAAGTCTGCAGTAGCAGCTGGTTCGAAAGGAGGGAGAGTTGAGTTTCTCCAATACAAAATGAAAGGTCCCAGGGCAGGGGTTGGAGCTCTCCTGGGTGGTCTTACGTTTTTGGCCCCTCTGAGACGCTGCTTTAGCAGAGGGTGAGAGAAGAGGGGAGGTTCTGTGTTGTAATGAGCTGAAATGGCTGAGGCATGGATTTTTATGGTAAAGGACAGGCCCTTGTGAAGCATCTCAGTTAAGTATTGCAAAATGTGAGGGATGTTGGGCACTGCTGTGCTTATTCCTTGAGACTGATTCCAGACACAGAATCTTTTCCATTTGTCAGCATAAGATTTTCTAGTACTAGGTCTCCTCGCCTACAAAAAGACATCCATCACAGGTTTGCTGAGGGATGCCAAGAGTGAATTTAGGTGATTAGCCACACTGCAAGACTCAAAGTTTGGAGCAGAGTGTGCAGAGTTTGGTTGTTTTGCTGAGACAAAGTAAAGTGTCTGAGGCAGGTGCCATGGTGGAAGGTGTGACACGCTGCGCAGGAGTGGGTACCAGAGTTGACGAGGCCAGTCCGGAGCAATCAAAATAATTCTTGGTTTGTCCCGTTTGACTTTTAGTAGAACTTTGGACAGCAGAGGCAGAGGGGGAACGGCATAGACTGATAGGTTTTTTCCACTGAAGGACAGAGTATCCACTTTCCAGGCTTTTTTTGTGATGAGTTCTTGTGCAAAAGTTGTCCAGCTGATAGATCTTTTTGCCTCACCCCAGAACTATGTCTGGGCTCCCCCATTTGCATGTCAACATGTTGAAAATCCATGGTTCCAGTTTCCATTCGTGTGGGTCCACGAGATTTCTGCTTAGTTCGTCTGCCAGAGTATTCAGCTTTCCTGACAGGAACGGAGCTTAATGTTGTACTTGATAGCTAAAGGCAGTGTTCCACAATGCCATGGCTAGTCTGCAAAGGGGGTAGGAGTGTGTACCCCCCTGCTTGTTTATGTACCACATAACTGCGGTGTTGTCAGTCTTTATCAGTAATTGTCCTGGATAAAGGTAGTCCTTGAAGGCTGTCAGTGCATTCTGTACACCTAGCATTTCATTTTGGTTTATGTGAAGGTGCATTTGATTTGGGCTCCATTTTCCCTGAAAACACTTCCTTGCCAGATGAGCACCCCATGCACAGTCTGATGCGTCTGTAGTCAGGGTTTGGGCAGCAAGGGGTGGTGTGAATGGCAGTCCCTTGTTCTGGTGGCATGCATCTGCCCACCATAAGAACTCTAGGCGCAGGCAAGGTATGATAGGAATCATTGTTTCCAGGCTGTGACAATGCTGACTCCATAGACTTTTTAAATACCACTGAAGTTTCCTCATATGCAGTCTTGCATATGGAATTAGAAGAATGCAGGAGGCCATGAACCCCAAGGCTTGCAGTATTTGCCTTGCAGAAAGCAGGGTTTTTCTGGCCACCTGTTTGAAGTCACCAAATGAATTTGCTTCTCTGGTGTAAGGAAAGCCATCTGGGCAGTTGTATTCAAGCTTGTACCCAGGAATGTAATTTTTTTGAGAGGGTACCAGTTGTGATTTCTTTTCGTTTATAGTGTACCCTAGACAAGTTAGAACCCTTTTTACAAGCGCCAGATGTTTTAGAAGAATGTCCTTGTTTTCTGCCTGAATTAGACAATCGTCCAGGTATGGATATATTTGAATACTTCTTTGCCTGCAAAATGCAATTACTGGAGCCAGGCACTTTGTAAAGACCCTGGGCGCAGTAGATAAGCCAAAGGGCAGTGCAGAGAACTGGTAATGCAAGTAGCCTACACTGAAGCGGAGGTATCTTCTGCAATATTCCCCGATTGGGATATGTATGCAGGTAAGCCTCTTAAATCTAGAGTTGCCAACCAGGCATCTTTGTCTAGCATAGGAAGTAACCGGTGAAGAGTCAGCATCTTGAATTTTGGGTTGTTCAGAAAGGTGTTACATAAGTCAAGAATTGGATGCCAAGATTTGTCTTTTCTGGGAACCAGGAAAAGTCTGGAATAGAAACCTTGTCCCTTTTCCTCTTCTGGTACTAGTTGAATCCATGCTCATGAGGGAAAGTACTTGTTTCTGGGCCTCTGGCCACTGATTTGGGGGCAGGTCTGGCCATCCGTTTGGAAATGGCAACATGTGGAAATGAAATCTGTATCCCTGGGATACTATATTTAAAGCCCATTTGTCCAGGGTTATAAGTTGCCAGTTTTTTGCATGAAGAGACAGCCCCCCCCCCCCCAAAAGGGGCGGCTAAAAGTGCTTGTTAAGTGTAAAGGGAAGTCATTGAGACTGCTTACCATAGGGAGACGTCTTGCTGATTACAGATTTGGAAGAGGAGGCACTCCATTGTTTTGTTCTGAAAGTCCCTTGGGACTGAAACCTGGTGCCTTTGGAATGTCTGGGCTTGACTTGAGTGGCTCTCAAAGGAACTGGAAAGGACCGGTTCTTAGTAGGCCAGTGCCTACTAAATATTGGAGGTTGCACTTGTAAGAAATCTTTCACAGTTTGCACTGATTTAGCTTTATCTTCCATCTTTTTTAGAACTTCTTCAGCTTTATTACCAAAGAGATGGTCCTGTTGTAAAGGAGCATCCAACAATTTCACTTTAACACAATCAGGCAGTGTTTGCTCTTTGAGCAAAGCATGCCTTCTTAGCACAGACCCAGTTACAGCAGCCCTGCAAGAGGCCTCCAAAGAATCAAAACCAAATTGCAAAGTATGTTTTCCAACTTGTTCAGCTGAATGCAATAAATCCTGTAAATCTTTATTTTCCACACAGTCAGAAATCAAAATTATTTTCTGCTTAAGTAGTCACATGATATGCTGCTGATATTTTAGCATATGAAATTGACAGTTTAAAGCCCCGATTGCCAAGGCTGCAGAAGTGTAAATCTTCTTACCCCATCTATCCAGCTCCCTGGAATCTCTATCAGAAGGGGTAGGATTTTTAGCAGTAGAAGCCTTAATGCCCTTGGGACCCTGAGAAATGGTTTCAGGATCCGCAACAGAATTTTTGATAAGGAATTTGTGGGAGTCAGGAACTCTGTAGTATCTGTCCGGCTTACAAGGAGCCGGAGGCAGAGAATCAGGAGCCATACTAGATTCTGAAAAAAAAAAATAATATCTAGAACAGGAGGTATAACCAAAGGCCTATGCTGAGGAAGAAGAAAAAAAATCCAAAAGTCTCTTTTTAGATTCAGAAAAACCCCAACCTTCCCCAGTGGAAATGTTCCCTTAAGGTATGTAAAGTTTCCCCAAAAGAATCAGAAGAAATAGAATCCTGTTCACAAAATTCATAGTCAATGTCTTGCCTAGGCCTCTTAGAAGGGGGCGGTTGGCTAATCCTGATCGGAGTAAGTAAATCTTCAGCCATTTTGATAATTTGTTTTTTAGGCATAGGGGCCTGCACATGTGGCCTAGGCGTCGGGTTTTTTAGGCATAGGTTTAGATTTTGGCCTTAGTTTTGAAGATGGCGGTATAATGTACAAATCTGTAGGCCAGAAAACACCCTCAGAAGCCAGTGCCTGCACAGCGGCTCCGTATCCACCCAAGGTAGAGACATCCGGGGTTCCATAATTGAAGCATCTCGTGGCATACCGGACTCTGAATGGGTCTCAGTAGAGACCTGCGAATGGGTCTCAGTAGAGACATGCAAATCAGAAGTAGTGGGTATCAGGGGCTGCGAAAGCACCTCACTGAGTACCAGCGAACTGGTGACTGGCTTAGGAGAAACGTAGTTGGCAGTTTTGAACTTCCAACGGCCTGTGTCTGTCTTTCTTTGTATTTTTTTTAGGTATTCTGGTAGCCTGATTGCTAACAGACGAGATTTCTGGATAACTAAAGCATGAGCCAAAATATTTAGAAGCAAAAATGTACCGACGTTTGATAGAGCATTGATTAAATAAAGCACAGAACAGACAGCAAGGTACGTCGTGGTCAGGGCCTAGGCACGGAATACAGTACAAATGGAAATCCATATGAGGTATTTGCTTCCCACAAGTAATGCAATTATTAACTTTTACTGACATCAGTAAGGAGCAAGAAAAAGTTTCCCCAATGGGGTACTTGGCTTTTTAGTTGAAGACTTTGGATCTGAAACTCGAAAACGAAAATTTCAGGAGTCTGCAGACTGGCACTTGCGAACTGCTTCGGGCACCGTGCGGCAAGAAAGACTGATGTAATGGCATCGGCTGCATGTTTTATACCCCTGACGACCTGACGTCATGGAAGGAGGGACAGTAACAGACGCAGGACCCAAGACTTTAACCAGGCCGACTGAGGGGAACCTGCCAGCAGTTCACCCAAATGTAATGACTGCAACAGTGAAACACGAAGAACATCAGTGGCAAACAGTTTTCCTGATCCAGCATGCAATGGTTTCCTTGGAGACTGACCTGCCCAGGGTTCTGGGGTGAAAAGAGACAAAGAGCTGGTTAGTTTTCCTAATGGTTTTGTCCAGGAAGAACCTTAGTAGCCGGTGCACGTCTAAGGTGTGCAGAATCCTCTCCCCTAAGTTAGCGGGGGAGGGAAAGAAAGTGGGTAGATGGATAAACTGGTTTAGTCCACCTTGGGCATAAAGGAGGGATTGGTTCTCAGGGTTATTCCGTCTTTGTGGAAGATGATGTAGGGGGGACACGGCATTAAGGCCTGCAACTCTGACACCCTTCTGGCCGAAGCGATAGCCACCAGCAGGACAGTCTTCCGTGTACACATTTGCAGGGGAGAGGACCCAGCCACTTCAAAAGGATGCTTGGTTAGTTATAAGATGTAGTTAAGGTTACAGGGCGGACGGATAGGTTTATTTGGTGGTATCATGTGTAACACCCCTTTAAGGAAGAGCTTTACGTCGTGCCTGGCTAGCAAGGGGGGGATCAAGGGGCAGGCAGGCTGATATAGCAGAAAGGTGTACTTCTACAGAAGAATAAGAGTCCACTTTTAATCAGTTGACACACAAGACAGCAACCAGGGGGACCTCAGCAGAGCAAAGGTCCCTTCCCTTGTGCAGACACCATTTTGTAAATCTTTCCCACTTAGCCAGGTAAGATTTTCTGGTGGTAGGATTCCTTGCCTCCCTTAGGACAGAAAGCACATCCTCTGAGTAGTGGTGTCTGAAGGGGATCAAAAGTCTATCACACACAAAGTTAGGGATAACATCTGTAAGTGTGGGTGTAGGAGAGTTCCTTTGTCTTGTGTCAGTACGTCCACCTTGTAGGGTAACAAAGTAATTGCCCTTGGCTAGCTTGTGAAGTAGGGGGGAAACAGTGCTGCTTTGGCCAGTAGGGAGTCTCTAAAGACTTTTGTTTTTCTCGTCTGTATTTTCAGGAGGACTTTCTGAATCAATGGGAAAGGGGGGGGGGGGAGGCATAAAGGAACTTCCCCTCCCAAGAGATGCTGAAAGCGTCCACTCTCCATGCTACAGGCGAGTAGGTTTTTGAGCAGAAGGTCTGCAGTTGCCTGTTCTGAGGGGAGGCAAACAGGTCTATTTGTGGAGCATCCCACTGGTGGACAATGTCTAAGACGACCTCCCTGTTAAGCATCCATTTGTGCTATGGTGAGAAGTCCTGTTCAAGAGATCTGCTTGGTGGTTGTCCTGTGAGGGGATGTAGGCCACCTGCAGGACTAGGTTGTGGCAAGAGGCTAGGTCCCATATCAGCAGGGTTAGTCTGCATAGCTGATTGGCGTTTGTTCCTCCCTGGCTTGTTGAGGTACCACATGACTGTGGTGTTGATCAGTATCAGGAGTACTCCTGGAACTAGAAGGGGAATAAAGGTTTTTAGAGCCAAGAAGACAGCTGTATTTCCCTGATATTGCTGTGCTTGGCCTGTAGAGAGGGATGCCACTTTTCTTAAATCCTCTAAGAAACTAGAGTTACTCCCCAACCTGAATCTGAGTCATCTATATGCACTGTTTGGCTTGGGGTGGGGGTTGTAGTGGGACTCCCGGGTTTAGCTGGACTTGCTGGATCCACCAGTTGATGCCTGTCTTTAGACAGGGAAGGAGGGGAATGACTTGCCCTAAGTGATGAAGGTGTTGTGACCAGATGCTTTTGAGGTACCACCGTAGCTTGCGCATGTGCATTCTTGCCAGTGGTAACATGGGGATGGTAGCTGCCATTAAACCCGGGAGAGGGAAAAGTACAGTTGTGTACACTTACCATAAATGTAGATGTTAAGAGTGTATTCACTGTTGCACTCATTATATTTGGGTTATCTGCCTGCAGGTAGCCCTCAGCCGGCCTGAATATCAAAGTCTTGGATCCCTGCGTCGGATGCTGTCCCTTCTTCCATGACGTCAGGGGCATAAAACATGCAGCCGATGCCATTACATCAGTTTTTCTTGCCCCAGATGTCAAGTGCCCCATAATAGAAAGCAATTACATGTTAGGTTACACCTCCAATAAAAAGCAAATACACCAGAAAGCTGTAATACACTAAACAAGAAGAAGAAATATATAGCCAAGAGAGGTCAGGAGGCTGGAGGGAGGGTAAAGTACAGTTTTGTACCTACCATAAATGTAGATGTCCGAACAGGATAGCATCTGCAGTCCTTACAAATGGGTTGTCCTGTCGTCAGGCAGCCCTTCGGTCGGCCGGATTCCAAAGTCTGGGTCTGGCCTTGGCTGGTGTCGCACTTCACCCGACGTCATCTCTGCTGGTCTTCGGGTATAAAGGCATCAGCCGACGCCATTTTCCTCAGTGTTTCTTGCCCCAGATGCCAGTTGCCCTCTTGGAAAGCTAAATTTTTGGGTAAATGCCAATGTTTCCAAAAAGGTAGAAGGCAAACACAAAAAATAAGCATGTATGTACATATATACAAACAAATACACCATAAGAGATCCCCCGAGCTAGCTATTAGGTGGGTAAATACCCTAGGAGTACCACAGAGGGGAAGGAGGGTGGGTAATCCTGACTGCAGATGCTATCCTGTTCGGACATCTACATTTACGGTAGGTACAAAACTGTACTATGTCCTTCAAGGATGCATCTGCAGTCCTTACAAATGGGTAGAATACCATAGCCAAACTAGGGGAGGAGGAAGGAGAATTATGGTGTAGATAGGATCCCTTGCAAAACAGCAGTGGCAAACCCTGCTCGGGATCTAGAGTATAGAGGTAAGTTATAATGCTTGGCAAATGTATGCACGGAGGTCCAAGTAGCAGCCTCAATAATGTCCTTGGTAGCCACTCCTCGTAAGAAAGCTGTGGTAGTGGCTGTAGCCCTTGTAGAATGAGGCCTTATGTTCTGTGGAATTTGTTTTCCATGGTAGGAGTAACCAGAATCTTATGCAATTTCCTATCCACTTGGAGATTGTCTGTTTGGAAATTGCTTTTCCTTCCCTTCCTGTTGCATAAGCTACTAGAAGCTGGTCAGTTTTTCTGTTGTCCTTGGTTCTGTCCAGGTAGTAGCGCAACTGCCTATGTACATCCAAGGTATGCAGCAGTCTTTCCCCCCTGTTCTGTGGATTGGGAAAGAAGGTAGGTAGGTGGATTGCCTGGTTTAGAGACACTCTGGATACCACCTTAGGCATAAATGTAGGATTAGTTCTTATGGACACTCTATCTTGATGGAAGATTAGGAAGGGTTGTACTGCCATTAAAGCCTGTAGTTCCGAAACCCTTCTAGCTGAAGTAATTGCCAGTAGAAAAGCAGTTTTCCAGGATAGGTGTTGAAGATCTGCTGTTGCTGCTGGTTCGAATGGAGGGAGTGTCAATTTTTCTAGCACAAAGTTCAAGTCCCATGCTGGTAATGGTGGTTTCCTAGGAGGTTTTACATTCTTAATTCCTCTGAGGAACTGCCTGAGTAGAGGATGTGAGAAGACAGGGGGGTCGAAGCTGTATTCTGCAGAAATAGCTGATGCATGTATCTTGATGGAGGAGTAGGACAGGCCTGTATGGAGGAGCTCTGCCAAATACTCCAGGATGTTGGCAATATCTATCTTTGACACATCTTTCCCGCTTTCAGTACTCCAAATGCCAAACCTTTTCCATTTCCCTGCATAGTTCCTTCTTGTCGAAGGTCTGCGAGCCTCAAGGATAATGTCTTTAACCCTTTGTGATAAATCTGGGTTAGTTGCCCTTATGTAATGTTCCAGGCAGTCAGTTGCAGGGTTTTCAGGTTTGGATGTAGGATGTTGTAGTTGCTCTGAGTTATCAAAGGAATCAGGGGTAGAGTCCACGTTTCCCCCCCGAGACATGTTCCTCAGCAATGGATACCAATGTTGTCTTGGCCAATTTGGAGCTATCAGAATTATCCTTGGTCGTTCCTCTTGGATTTTCAGTAGTACCTTGTGCATCAGAGGAAGAGGTGGAAATGCATATGCTGTCAGGCCTTTCCAACTGAAGGATAGAGAGTCCACCTTCCAAGCAAGTGGGTGGTATGTCCTTGTGCAGAATTTCTTGAGCTGGTGATTGAGTGGGGATGCGAATAGGTCTATTTGTGGCAATCCCCATTTCTTTGTGATGGCCTTGAAGATGTCCGGGTGTAGCATCCATTCGTGAGCATCCGAGGTAGTTCTGCTTAACATGTCTGCTAGGATGTTTTCTTTTCCCGGTACAAATATTGCCTGTAACTGAATGTTGTAGCTCAGAGCCAAATTCCATAGGTCCAGAGCCATTCGGCATAGGGGGTATGAATGAGTGCCTCCCTGTTTGTTGATGTACCACGACTGTGGTGTTCTGTCCTTATCTTCAATTGGCCTTCTTTGAGGAATGGTTTGAAATTCTGGATTGCTAGTTTTACTGCCAGCATTTCTTTTTGATTTATATGCAGGTGCAGCTGATCTGGAGTCCATTAACCTTGAATGCACTTGTCCAGCATGTGGGCCCCCCAACCTAGGTCTGAGGCGTCCGTTGTGATGGTTTGGCTTGTTTGAATGTTGCGGAAGGACAAGCCTGGGTTTGACTGGCATGTCTGAGCCCACCATAGGAACTCTTGTTTCAGGCATGGGATTAGTGGTATTTCGGTTTCTAAGCTGTGCCTGTGTTGAGACCATAAATTCTTTAGGTACCACTGTAGCTTTCTCATATGTAGTCTGGCATGGGGGACCAGGATTATGCAGGATGCCATGAAGCCCAAGGCCTGCAGTACTTTTCCTTGCTGTTAGTTTGTTCTGCTTTGTTAATGCCAAGAAGTAAAGAGGAAGTTGTTCTTGTTTTTCTGCAGTTAGGAATGCCATCTGTTTCACTGCGTCCAATTCTGCACCCAAGAATGTTCTTGTTTGGGATGGTATCAGCCTTGACTTTTTTAAATTGACTGTGTATCCCAGGGCTTGTAGTAAGCAAATGACTCTTTGTAAGTCTTGTGTCAGCTTGCTTTTGTTGTCCGCTTGTATCAGGCAGTCGTCCAGGTATGGATAAATTTGGATTCCCTGTAGCCTGCAATGAGCGATTACTGATGCCAGGCATTTCGTAAACACTCTGGGCGCAGTAGATAAGCCAAAGGGCAATGCTGAGAATTGATAATGCTCTGATCCTGCAAGAAATTTGAGGTATCTTCTGCAATTTGGTCGTATGGGGACGTGCAGGTATGCCTCCTTGAGATCTAGAGTCACCAACCAGCACTCCTTGCCCAGCATGGGAAGAAGTTGCTGTAGGGTCAGCATTTTGAATTTTGGAACAATGATGAATGTGTTTAAAGCGGACAGGTCGAGGATAGGTCTCCAACTTTTCTCTTTTCTTGGTACTAGGAAGAGTCTGGAGTAAAATCCCTTGCCCTGTTCTGTAGGTGGTACCCTTTCCACAGCTCTCATCTTTGTTAATTGAGCTATTTGTTTTAGAGCTTCTGTCTTTTGATTTGGTGGTAGGTTTGGCATTCCTCTTTTTACTGGTAAGGTGTGGAAATGAAACCTGTAGCCTTGGTCTATTGTTTGCAAAATCCACTTGTCTCTTGTGATATAGTGCCAATTTTTTGAAAATAAGGCTAACTTTCCGCCTAAGGGTGCTGCTATTTGTTCCCTGGTAGGCGGTGTCAGAGCCAAGTCACTGTGATTGTCCTGTTGCAGTGGTAGTGGTTGTATCCGTGCCTCGATGGTTATTACCTTGCCACTGGCATCCCCTGTGGGCACCTCCTCTGGATTGATTTCTGCCTCTGGAACGTCTATTCCTGCCTCTCTGAGATTTGGAGGAGTCTGGAAAGGACCAATTTTTGGAAGGCCAGTTCCTGCTAAACCTTGGGTGCTGAACCTGTAAGAAATCTTTAACTGTTTGCACAGATTTTGCCTTCTCTTCCATTTTCTTCATTACTTGTTGGGCAGGAGAACCAAATAGACTGACCTTATCCATAGGAGCATCTAATAGCTTTGTTTTAACATGATCCGGCAAGACCTGTTCTTTCAGCCATGCATGCCTTCTTATAACTGTGCCAGTCATGGCTGATCTAAATGAAGCCTCCAGTGCATCATAGCCACATTTTAAAGAATGGTTACTAACCTGCTGAATGTTATTCACCATTTCTAAAACATATTTCTTATCTAATGAATCATCAAGAGGACAGTTTCTTAGTTAACTGATCAAGCATAAACTCTTGGTATTGGATCATATGAAACTGACAGTTCAAAGCTCTAGCTGAGAGAGTGGCAGAGGTGTATACTTTTTTACCCCATCTCTCTAAGGACCTTGATTCCCTTTCAGAAGGGAGAGGGTTTTTCGCTGAGGTAGAAGTTACTGCCTTAGGCCCCTGGGAGATAGTCTCAGGATCTGCAAGAGGAGCCTTGTATAAGTGGTGGTGTGTGTCCGGTACCCTGTAAAACCTATCGGGCTTGGCAGGGGCTGGAGGTAAAGTATCAGGAGCAGTACAAGCATCATTAAATGCATCATCCACAACAGGAAGAACTGGAGGTATAGCTAAGGGCCTATGTTGCGGTAAGTGTAGAAAGGTCCTAAGCCTTTTTCTTGAATCTGAGAAATCTTGTCCCTGCCATTGGAATTGCTCTCTCATGGCATGTAAAGTTTCTCCAAAGGAAAATTCCTCTGGTGGAGAGGCAGAAGGGATAGAATCTTCAGCATCGGAGTCTTCGTAGGGAAAAAAAGGAGCCTCTGGATGGTCTGTATTGTCTGTATCATCAGAAGAGTCATCTGAGGACACTGGCTCAGGGGGCTCTGCTCTAGGTCTCTTTTCTGGAGGTTGAGAGGCCCTGTCTGGGTGAGATTGGGATCCCCTTATTAAAGAGATGAGATCCTCTGCCAGAGTAAGCATTTGGGAACTGGAACTGGGCCTGTGAGAGGGGGGCTTAACAGGCACAGACTTAGCAGTTTTGGTTGCTTTAGCCCTGGCAAAGGCCTTAATAGACATGGCTGCAGGAGGCCTAGCAGCACCACGTGCTGGGGTAGAGACATCCAAAGGGATGGTGTCCGATAATTCTAGAGAAACCACATTAGTAGGCAAAACTTCAGAGGCCGATTCAACCAGGGTAACCGGGGCCTCGGTAGTAGTCATGGATTCGGCTGTAGATTGACCGGTTTGCTCGGTTTCGGCCGACACCGAGACACTCGCGGTTTGTTTAACCGTGGTTTCGGCCGAAACCGCGGACCGCGAGTGTCGGTCTTTTTCTTTGCATTTTTTTCTTTGCGTTTTTTTAACAATTTGAGTAGTCGGAGGATTCGACGGCATAATGTACGCAAAATCTGAGCCGAAAAACTGTTCAGCAAACTCCGACCGACGATTAAGCGTTCGTCGGTTGAAGGAAGAACAGGCTAAACAGGCTGCTACGTCGTGGGCTGGGCCTAGACAAGGCAAGCAGTAAGAGTGGAAATCTTTATGAGGTATTTGTTTCCCACAAGTTAACAGTTATTCACTTTTTCTGACATTGGCTGAGGCAAGAAAGAGTCCCCAACGGGGTACTTAGCTTTTTAGAAGTCTTCGAAGTAGTATTCGGTAGTAGTAATCTCTGGATCTGACCGACCGGCACTTGCGAACAGCTTCTGCTTCGGGCGCCACGCGGCAAGAAAGACTGAGGAAAATGGCGTCGGCTGATGCCTTTATCCCCGAAGACCAGCAGAGATGACGTCGGGTGAAGTGCGACACCAGCCGAGGCCAGACCCAGACTTTGGAATCCGGCCGACCGAAGGGCTGCCCGACGACAGGACAACCCATTTGTAAGGACTGCAGATGCATCCTTGAAGGGCATCCAGGACTGCAACAGTGAATACACTCGAACATCTACATTTACGGGAAGTGTACACAACTGTACTATGTTCTTTGTGTTTCACTGTTGCAGTCATTACATTTGGGTTGATTCTCAAAGCTAAGGAAGGGAGGAGGAAGATAGAAAGCATTAGGACCAGCTATTAAGCCCTGCAAGACTGCAGTGGCAAAACCAGCTCTGGATTTAGAAAAAATAGGCATGTGGTAATGGTTTGGTGAAGGTATGTACCGAGCTCCAGGTAGCAGCTTCTAGGATGTCCCTGGTAGGGACACCTCTAAGAAAGGCTGTAGAGGTAGATGCAGCCCTGGTGGAATGTAATCTTACCCCCTGTGGGATAGGTTTTCCATGATGCTTATAGCAGAAATTAATGCAATGGCCTATCCATTTAGAAATGGTTTGATTTATAATGGCCTTCCCCTCTGCCCCTGCAGCAAAGCCAACTAGCAGCTGTTCATGATTTTCTGAGAGGCTTAGTCCTGTCCAAATAAAATCTAAGTTGTCTGTGCACGTCCAAAGAATAAGAAGTTATGTACCTACCATAACGTTCCATGTTAGTTGTCTTCTCTCGCCTTCTTTCTTGCTTGATGGGTTCGGAGCCGATCCCTCGGCTCCGACTCGGCACTTGCTAAGCTCGAGAGTCACTTTTACCAGCTCGAGGCAGCCCCATATCCCATGATGCAAGGCGGTAAGTACCCAGATCTCGTTTGATGACAAAGGGCAATAGCACCAAGCATAAAATACTTCCCAAAGGAAGAAAGAAAACTTACAGATGGAAGAAGGACCAGGTCTGAATGGTCTTCAGCATAACAGTTTCTTATAACAAGGTCTGTCCAGGCCAGGGGAAGGAGGGAGGGTCAAGAAAGAAGGCGAGAAGACAACTAACATGGAAGCGTTATGGTAGGTACATAACTTCTTAATGTTAAGTTGTCAATCTCGCCTTCATTCTTGCTTGATGGGACCGTCCTAGCACCTCTATCCTGGGTGGCTCAATGGAACAAACTCTTGAGGACTGTAGAGCCAAAACTGGCTCTGTCCCTGGAGGCCAAGTCCAATTTGTAATGGGAAACAAAAGTGTGAGGAGTGGCCCAAGTGGCCGCTGCACAAATAGTGTCTAAAGGAAGTCTAGCTTGAAAAGCTGTAGAAGTAGCTAAGCTCCTAGTTGAATGTGCTTTAGGTTTTGAGCACAGCTGTTTTCCCCTGAGCAGATAAATTTCAGAGATGACCGAAGAAAGCCATCTGGACAGGGTCACTTTAGAAACAGGAAGGCCTTTTTTATTATCCGCATAGGAAACAAAAAGTTGATCAGATTTTCTAAATTTTTTTGTTCTGTCCAAATAATATCTAAGTTGACGGTGGATATCAAGATAATGTAGCTTTTGTTCAGCTCTATCTGAATAGTTAGGGAAAAATACAGGGAGATCAATGGATTGATTCAAATTGTTCTTTGAAGCGACCTTAGGCAAAAAGGTTGTGTTAGTTCTCAAAGATACTCTGTCTTTGTGAAAAACCAAATAGGGGGGTCGAACCGAAAGAGCATGAAGTTCAGACACCCTCCTGGCCGATGTAATAGCCACTAGGAATAAAGTTTTCCAAGAAAGATATTTCAGGGAACAAGAAACAGCTGGCTCGAAGGGGGGAAGAATCAAGGATGTCAGCACTAAATTTAGATACCACTGAGGAGGAGGATTCCTGATTGGAGGCTTTAGTAGGAAAATTCCTTTCAAGAAGGCCCTGCAGAGCCTATGGGACATAATATTATGATCTGCTATCCCGACATGAAAATTGGAAATAGCAGCCAATTGAACTATGACTGTGGAAGAAGAGGAGCCTGCATGAAAAATCTCTGCTAAGAAGTCCAGGACTGCCTGAACAGGGGCAGTAAAAGGATCAATATTCTTGGCCTTAGCCCAATAAGAGAAACGTTTCCATTTGCTTGTATAAATCCTCCTGGTAGAAGATTTTAGTGAAGCTACTATGATGTCTCTAACTGGGTTAGAGATCAAAGGAAGCCTGGCTAAGGAAGGAAGTGGAGCAACCATGCTGTGAGGTTGAGAGAAGGGATTGACCGGTGCAGCTGACCCGATTGGTGAATCAGAAGATCTGGCACTGGGTCCAGATGCCACGGCTGCACCAAAAGGTGATGATGGAGGAACGGGAACCAAACTTGTCGAGGCCAGTAAGGGGCAATGAGAATCAATTTGGCTCTCAAAACGGTAGCTTTCTGGATAACCTGAGGGATCAGAGGAAATGGAGGAAGGCATAAAGAAGTCCCTGGGGCCAATCCTGGGTCAGAGCGTCTCTGGGGATGGCCTGATAGAGGGAAGAGGCAGAAGAAGTCTGGACATTTGCTGTTTTGGGGAGTAGCAAAAAGATCGCAACATGGACGACCCCATTCCAGAAAAATCTCTTCCGCTATAGATTGCTTGAGAGACCACTCGTGAGGCATGAGAATAGCTCTGCTCAATCTGTCCGCTACAATGTTGGTTTTCCCAGGGATATGCGTTGCTACCAGAAACCGATGAGAGGAGATCGCCCATTGCCATAGTCTGAGCTTCGACACAAGGGGTAGGACTTGGTTCCGCCCTGTTTGTTGATATACCAAACTACAGACATGTTTGTCTGTGTGGACTGCAATTGTCCCTACGGGAAGAAAGTCGTTGAGGGCTTGCAACGTTAAAAGCACTGCTCTCATCTCCAGGACATTTATGTGCAGATGGTACTCGAGCGGCTGCCACGCCCCATGAACCATCCTGCCCTGATAATGACCCCCCCCACCCGATCAGGGAGGCATCCGTGGTGACAGTGGCTATCGGGGATGGGGGTACAAAGTACCTGCCTTGGTGAACCTGAGGAGATGTGATCCACCAAGCAAGATGCTCTTTGCAAGTCTGTGTCACCAGAATCTGGTGACGCATTGGAAGTTGTTGGTATGACCATTGTGTGAACAGCATCCACTGAAGAAGGCATGTAGAATCGAGCCAGGGAAGAAGAGTAATGGCCGCAGCCATGAGACCTAATACCTTTAGAACCATTCTGGCCTGTACTTTCTTGTTGGCCAGAATGATCCTGACATGACTCTGAATGTCTGAAACTCTTTGATCTGTAAGGGTAGCTGACATCCGAACAGTGTTTAAGTTTGCGCCTATGAAGGTAATAGACTGGCAGGGCGATAAGGATGACTTTTTGAAGTTGATCGAGATGCCCAAATGAGAACAAAGATTTATTGTGTAATCCCTGGCTTGTATAAGCTGATGCCTGGTGGTGGCTGACAGGAGCCAGTCGTCGAGATCTGAAACACCTGGAATCCTTGGCGTCTCAGGTGAGCCGTGACCACTGCCATGCATTTGGTGAACACTCTGGGGGCTGTAGTGAGACCAAAGGGCAGGGCTCTGAACTGGAAATGACTGGACCCCAGCCGAAAGCGGAGAAATCTCCTGGAGCGTCTGTGAATTTTGATGTGATAGTACGCATCCTGAAGATCTATTGAGCACATCCAGTTGTCCTTCTGTAAGAAGGGCAGAATTGACTGAAGAGTGACCATTCGAATCTTGTCTTCCTCACAGACTTGTTGAGTCTGCTGAGATCCAATATTGGTCTCCAGTCTCCCGTCTTTTTGGGGACCAAAAGAACCTTGAGTAGATTCCGGCTCTGAATGGTCTGTTGTAACTGGCTGAATGGCTCTTTTTGCAGTAGTTTTGAGACTTCTAACTCTGCAATTTCCCTTAGACCAGGTGGTACATCTGGAAGGGAATTTGAGGGAAAGGACTTTCCTCGAAAGGAATTATGTAACCCTTGGATATGATCGACTGTACCCATCTGTCTTGAGTGAGGGAATGCCAGGCTTCTGGGTACAGTGATAATCTTCCCGACTGCCTCCAAGGAGGGACAGCCGGGCAACATCTCAGGGATGCTGAAAGGGCTTGTCAGAGAGAGGCTCTCTGTTTCCCTGGTTTTGGACCCCTCTGCCTCTAGAGCGGCGTCTGTTGTTGTTACCCCTCTGCCTCTAGGGGTAAACTGACCACGTGAATCCGTGACTCCTTGGGATTCTGGAACCACATTTTTCCACCTTTCTGTCCTTTGGGATAAGGTCTAGAAGGGGTGGAAAAACGGACTCCTACAGCAGAAAGAGTCTTGCCGTCCTGTTCGCACCTGGTCAAAGTTTCCTTCACCTGAGGGCCAAACAAAGCTGACCCATCAAAGGGAGAATTTGTGAAGGACGCCTTGAAGGGATCTGCAAAATCACATAGCCGCATCCAGGCTTGGCGTCTAAGAGCCACACCTGTACCTGCGGCTCTACGCGCTCCATCAGCAGCATATGATATAAGCCGCATGGAGGAGTTTGCAATGGAATTAAGGGTTCCTAGCTGCGAAGCAATCTTTTCTTGAGCTCCTGCAGCTGTAGGATCCTGTACTACTTCACCCAGCTCCTTAAGGATATCCCTCTGGAGTCTGGTGAAGTGACATAGGTAATTCAGCGAACGCATAGCAAAGGTCGCTGAGGAAAACATCTGCTTACCGTACCTATCCATGGTCCTAGAGTCCTTATTAGGAGGATGGACGGGTACGGAAGGATCTGCAAGTTCCTTCTTGGTGGCCGCAGCCACCACCATGGCATCAGCGGGGACACCCTTAGTGAGGAATTGCTCGTCACCCGGGGCAGTGATAACTTTTGAAGGCCTCCTAGGGACTGGCTCTACAGAGTCAGGAGCTGCCCACGCCTTTCGGGCAATAACCTGCATAAGGGGGTCGAAAGGCGGAGACACCCAGGAGGTGGAGGGCCGAGATCCAAACGCCTCTAGGTATACTGACTCATCCTCAGAGGGATTGTTGGTGGGCCAGTTTCCCCTCTGTTTAAGGAGTTCTAGGATGTCTGAGAAGGAGACATCCTCAGAGGGGGATCTAGGGGATCCCTCTGACTCATCAAAGTCAGTATCTGAAGTGACAGACTGGGAGTCTACATGTTTCCTCTTACAAGTCCTCTTCCTAGGAGGATCTCCAGAAACATCAGGAGAATCCTCGGAAGAGGGAAATTCCCAATGGGGAAACCTGAGGCGGAGGATCTCTGGGTCCTTTAGCAAGAGAAGTGGCAGAGATGTCAACAGGCACTATAGAGGGAGGAGCTACGGAACAGACTGCTGACTGATACCAGTGGCCAGCACACTCTTCATCACCTCGAATGCTCCCCTCCCAGGCAGATCCGAGAGAACCCGTTCGAAGAACTAGGAACTCCAGGGACCACCGAAAGGGAAGTCTCCGAGGCAGATGTCGGAGCCGAGCTCACCAGGCCGAGGCTCCAAGGGGAAGAGTGGGTTCGGACAAGGGTCCGATGCCACTCACCCCTCGGAGGAGACCATGGAAGCCCGACCACGAATCCCTCTAAGGAAGGTCTCGAAGAGGAGATAAGAGTAGAGGCTGAAGGAACAGAAGGGGTATCTGTCCTCCAGCCGTAGCAGTAATCATTCGAAGACTCCAACTCCAAGCTCTGGGGTAGAGTTGAAGGAGGAACTGTAACGGGTGTGGACCAACAGTCGTCTGTTGAGACGGACTATGTAACATTTGGGCCAGTGCCTGTGACTTAAGTAATCTGCTGACCACTCTCTCTAAGTCATGGTCTGACAGTCTGGATGACCTTGAAGATCGGCTCCGATGGCTCCGTTCGAAGGAGAGGTGAAGCCGAGCCGAGTATCGGCTCCAAGGAAGGAGACCTCGACCTCTTCCTGGAATGAGCCATCGGAACCGATGAAACTATAGATCCTGTCGGGCCGAGACTTATCGGAGCCGACAGGAAGCTCGATGCATCGGCTCCAGCGGAGCCGATACAGCCACAAAGTAACGGTGTCGGAGCCGATCGGAGCCGACACGATGCCTGTGCCACATGGTGGTCGGAACCGATCGGAGCCGACACGAAGTGGTCGATGCAGAATCGGCACCGATAGCCATCGGTGCCGAAGGCTTAAGCCAGAATCGGCTCCAGCGGGCGATCTCGACTCAGAACGAGTGGGCGAGGCCGCAGGCTTAGACACAGAAGCCTGGGCCTTAGAAGATTTGACTGATTTAGATGGAGCCGACTTAGCCGGAGAGCCCTCCGGCTTAAGAAGGCCCCTAAGAATCAGTTTGTTTCTTCTCTCCTGCAGGACTCTCTGGCTGAAGGAATGACATATAGCACAGGAGTCCTGCAGGTGAAGAGGCCCCAGGCAATACAGGCAAGAAGTGTGACAGTCTGTCAGAGACATCTTCTGACAGCACGAGTCACACTTCTTAAAGCCTGAGACCCTCTCCTTTGACATGGTGTTTCACAACACACACGCACACCAGTCAAGAATTAAATTAAATAAAATACCAAAAGGTATTACTAGAAAAAACACACACACACACACCCTAACAGGGGGGGGGGGTGGGATGGGTAAAGTTTGACTAAAAAAAAAAATTAGTAGAGACAGGGAATTTTCTGTCAGAAAATCTATATAATTAACTTAAAACTAAAAATTAAGTGGTTTTTAGCAAAAAGGGGCTAAAATATCAAAGTAGTGAATCACTTACCAGGAGCTGGTAAAAGGAGGACCTCATAAGCGAAGCGGCAAATGAGATCTGGGTACTTACCGCCTTGCATCATGGGATATGGGGCTGCCTCGAGCTGGTAAAAGTGACTCTCGAGCTTAGCAAGTGCCGAGTCGGAGCCGAGGGATTGGCTCCGAACCCATCAAGCAAGAATGAAGGCGAGATTGACAACTTAACATTGCAGTATTTGCTCTCCTTTGTTCTGTGGAGGGAAAAAAAGTAGGCAAATGAATGGACTGATTAAGGGCCACACTAGACACCGCCTTGGGCATAAAGGAAGGATTGGTCCTGAGGGACACCCTGTTTGCATGGAAGATGATGGGCTCCACTGCCATGAGGGCCTGTAATTCAGAAACTTTTCTCTCTCCACAGTTGCAGTTGGCTCCAAAAGGAGGTAGAGTGAGTTTTTCCAATACAGAGTTAAGGTCCCAGGCCGGAGTAGGGGCTCTCCTGGGGGATCTTTGGCCCCTCTGAGGAATTGCTTTAGCAGGGGGTGAGAGAAGGGGGGGGGTTCAGTATAATAATGGGCTGAAATGGCAGAGGCATGAATTTTAATTGACGAGAAGGAACGGCCCTTGTGGAGCATTTCTGTTTAGTACTGAAGACTATGTGGTAAGCTGGGCACCATTGTGCCCATCCCCAGAGTCTGGCTCCAGGAACAGTATCTTTTCCACTTTTCAGCATAGGATTTTCTAGTACTAGGCCTCCTTGCCTCCAGAATGACATCTAGTACCTGCTTATTGAGGGATGCTATCGGAGAGCTCAAGGAATTAGCCAGGCTGCAAGGTTCACGGTTTGAAGCTGAGGGTGCAGAATCTGGCCCTCCTACTGGGACAGCAAGGAAGGTGTTTGAGGCAGGTGCCGTGGTTCCAGCAGTGACATACTGCGCAAGAGGGGGCAACAGTGCTGACTTGGCCAGTCTGGTGGAATCAGTATTTTCCTTGGTTTGTCGTTTTTTATCTGCAGCAGAACTTTCGAGAGGTCAGAGAGGGAAAGGCATAAACTGAGAGGCTTTTCCCCAGGTGAAGAAAAGTACAGTTGTGTACACTTACCATAAATGTAGATGTTAGAGTGTATTCACTGTTGCAGTCATTACATTTTGGTAATCCTGCTAGCAGGTCGCCCTCAGTCTGCCTGAATTCCAAAGTCTTTGGTCCTGCGTCGGCTGCTGTCGCCCCTTCCCTGACGTCAGGTGATCAGGGGTATAACAGAAGGAGCCGATGCCATTTTCTTCAGTTTTTCTTGCCCCAGATGTCAGGTGCCCCCCTAAAAGGGTAGCCAAAATTTATATATATATATATATATATATATATATATATATATATATATATATGTATGTATATATATATATATATATATATATATATATATATATATATATATATATATATATATATATATATATATATATATATATATATATATATATATATATATATATACATATATATATATATATATATATATATATATATATATATATATATATATATATATATATATATATATATATATATATATATATATATATATATATACATATACATATATATATACATATACACATATATATATATATATATATATATATACATATATATATACATATACACATATATATATGTGTATATATATATATATATATATATATATATATATATATATATATAAAACTTACATACACCAATATAAACTAGACCTTCCTCTAAGCAAATACACCACACACACTGGCACCCTACCCAAGTACCATGTTCAATCATTGCCTCACCTCAGGCTTTGTACCCACTGAATGGTGCACCGCGACAGTTATCCCACTCCACAAAGGGGGAGCCACGACGGACCCCGGGAACTACCGCCCATTAGCCTGATCTGCAAAGCCATGGAACGCATCATCGCGGAACTCAAACAAAGACATTGGTAATCTCCAAACTCTAAACCCTACCCAGTTTGGATTTGTAAAAGGCAGATCATGTTTCCTAAACCTGACTGACTTCTTTGAAGCAGTCACCAAAGCCATAGATGAGGGTAAAATGGTTCACACAGCTTATCTAGATCTCGCCAAGGCTTTTGACACCATCCCCCACTCTGGAATTATAGATAAGCTCACTAAACTAGGTATAAATCCCTATGTCACAAGATGGGTTGCCAACTGGCTCACGGACAGAACCCACACTGTGAAAGTAGCGGATTCTAAATCCGACATCAGACCAGTGACAAGTGGAGTACCACAGGGTTCAGTCCTGGGTCCTCTCCTGTTTGGTATCTACTTCTCTGAAGTGCAGGCCAACACAGAAGGTCTTTGGCTAGCAAAGTTTGCAGATGACTGCAAACCAGGAGCCATAATCGAAACTCCTAACGATGTGGACAAACTACAAAAGGGCCTCACGGAGACAGATACCTGGTGTCAAAGCCATGGCCTGAAGCTCAATGCCAAAAAGTGTATTGTCATCCCCTTTGGTAAAAACTCTGAACCCATGAACTACCACATAGCTGGTAGTATACTTAATGCCAAATATGTGATGAGACCCTTGGGACACAGGGGGACAAGTACTCTCTCCTTTGATGATCACATCGCCACAGTGGTCAAGAAATCCTTCTACGTGGCTCATCTCATCACAAAAGGATTCTCGTCCAGAAAAAAAGAGGTAATTGTTCCCCTCTACTCATCACTCAGACCCATTGTAGAGTACATCGCCCCTTTTGGTATGTACCTCACAAGACATCTACAACAACTGGAAAGACCACAGAAATACCTCACAAAGAAGATTACTGGTCTCAAACAGATGCCCTATGCAGACAGTCTCAAAAAACTACAGCTTTACTCCATCACATATCGCCTACTCAGGGGCAATCTCTGCCTAACATACAAAGCTATGTCAAACCCAGAGCTGTTGGACATGGCTCCACTTAAAGAAATCCCAATCCCTCCGAGCTACACGCTCTAGGGACCTAAACCTTGTCACCACAATAAACAAACATGCTGGAGGGACAGATTCCTGTCCCAGAGACTTCCCATACAGACTACCTATGTGAAACAGAGCTCCTCATTAGCACTCAAGAAAAATCTTGATGATTGGATGGGAAATGGGAAATTCACCCCGGGGAACAGTTCTGTGGCTCTGCTCGTCAGGGGCACAGGAAAATAAATTTCTTGGGTGGCGAAAGCCAGGGTACATTTTTTGGCTAGGCTTGTATGGGCGCTAGGGCCGATAGCCTAGTACCTACCTATGAACATGTTGTATAAATCAGAGAAGGAAAGTAAGTTCCAGCATAAAAAGGGGATATTGGGTGGGTAACCTGGACTGCAACAGTGAATACACTCTAACATCTACATTTATGGTAAGTGTACACAATTGTACTATGTTCTTCATGCTTCACTGTTGCAGTCATTACATTTGGGTAGAGCCCAAAAGCTATGGTTGGGAGACTGGAGCTAAACAGAATTAGGAGGGGCTATGAGGCCCTGTAGAACTGCAGTGGCAAAGCCTGCCCTGGATTTAGAGTAGAGTGGCAGATGATAGTGCTTTGTAAAGGTGTGCACTGAACTCCAAGTAGCAGCCTCTAAAATGTCTTTGGTTGGTACTCCCCTGAGAAAGGCTGCTGAAGTGGCTGCAGCTCTGGTTGAATGTGGCCTAATGCCTTTAGGCACTGGCTTGCCATGTTGAAAATAGCATAAACGAATGCAGTGGCCTATCCACTTTGAAATAGTCTGCTTTGAGATGGCCTTTCCTTGTGATCCTGCAGCATCTGCCACTAGTAATTGCTCCGTCTTCCTGAAAGCTTTGGGTCTGTCCAAGTAGAATCTAAGCTGTCTGTGTACGTCCAAGGAATGCAGAATTCTCTCCCCCTTGTTCTGTGGATTTGGATAAAAAGTTGGCATATGAATGGTTTGTAAGAGCCACACTGGACACCACTTTAGGCATAATTGTCGGGTTTGTCCTCAGAGATGCACTGTCTGGATAAAACATGATAAAAGGTTCCACAGCCATGAGTGCCTGTAGCTCTGAAACTCGTCTTGCAGAAGTTATTGCTAGGAGCAGAGCTGTTTTCCAAGATAAAAACTTTACATCAGCAATAGCAGCTGGCTGAAAAGGAGGCAGGGTGAGTTTTTCCCAAGACCTAGTTGAGGTCCCATGCAGGTATTGGTGATCTCCTTGGAGGCCTTAAATTTTTGGCTCCTCTGTGGTACTGCTTTAATAAAGGATGAGAAAAGATTGGTGGCTCTGTATTGTAATGAGCCGAAATGGCAGAGGCATGAATTTTAATTGATGAAAAGTACAGGCCTTTGTCCAGCATCTCAGTTAAGTATTGCAAAATCTGTGGAATATTTGGGTACAGCTGTATCAATTCCTTGTGTCTGGTTCCAAGCACAGAATCTCTTCCATTTTCCAGCATAAGATTTTCTAGTACTGGGCCTTCTGGCTTCCAAAATGACATCCATCACAGCTTTACTGAGAGGTGTGTTTTGTAGGATTACATTATCCACCATGCTGCCAGGTTTAAAGTCCTGAGTTGGCTGTGCAGGATCGGATTGTTTTGCTGGGACAGTAGATGGAGTATTTGAGGTAAGGTCCAAGCTGGGCCCTCGAGACAAATTCCTTGGGATTGGATACCAGTACTGGAAGGGGCCAGTCTGGGGCAATCAGTATCATCTTTGGCTTCTCCTGTCTGACCTTTAGGAGTACCTTTGGGAGGAGTGGCAGTGGAAGAAAGGCATATACTGCTAGGTTTTTCCGGCTGAAAGATAGGGCGTCCATTTTCCATGCTTGTGAGGGGAGGCAAATAGATGTCTGGGCATCCCCATTTCCTTGTTATCATGCTGAAGACTTGTGGATCCAGGTGCCACTCATGGGGATCCAGGAGGTTTCTGCTTAGTTCGTCTGCCAGAGTATTTTCTTTTCCTGGCAGGAATTATGCCTGCGGATGTACTTGGTAAGTCAATGCTGTGTCCCACAAAGTCATGGCTAGTCTGCAAAGGGGGTAAAAATGTGTGCCCCCCCCCTGCTTGTTTATATACCACATGGCCGTGGTATTGTCTGCCTTTATCAGTAGTTGTCCCGGATGAAGTAGGTCCTTGAAGGCCGTCAGGGCATTTTGAACAGCTAGCATCTCTCTGATTGATATGTAGTTGTATTTGGTGCGAGGGCCATGTACCCTGAATGCATCTTCCTGCCATGTGGGCCCCCCAGGCATAATCTGATGCATCCGTTGTTGGTGTCTGCCTGGCTGGGGGTAATGTGAATGGCTGTCCCTTGTTCTGGTGACAAGCCCTTGACCACCATTGAAACTCTTGTTGCTGGCAGGGAAAGAGGGTAATTATTGCCTCCAGGCTGTGGCAATGTTGAGTCCAAACACTTTTTAGGTACCACTGAAGTTTCCTCATATGCAGTCTTGCATATGGAATTAGTAGAATGCAGGATGCCATGAAGCCCAAAGCCTGCAGAATTTTTTACAGCTAACTGGGCCTTTGTTGCCAACATCTTGAAATAGGTAGTCAGTTGCCTTTGTTTGTCTGGCGTGAGATAAGCCATCTTGGCAGTTGTACTTAAGTTTGCACCCAGGAATATTATCTCATGAGAGGGTACTAGTTTTGATTTCTTTTCGTTGACCGTGTACCCTAGGCATGTTAGAAGTCTTTTCACAAATGCCAGATGCTGTAGAAGAATGCCCTTGTTCTCTGCTTGAATTAGACCGTCATCCAAGTAAGGATATATTTGTATTCCCCTTTGTCAGCAGAATGCAATTACTGGTGCCAGGCACCTTGTAAAGACCCTGGGAGCAGTAGAGAAGCCAAAGGGCAGTACAGAGAAAGTACAGTTTTGTACCTACCATAAATGTAGATGTTAGAGTGTACACTCTGCTGCAGTCATCACACTTGGGTTATCCTGTCGTCAGGCGGTCCCGCAGTCGGCCGGAATTCCAAAGTCTTGGTCTGGCGTCGGTTGCGGTTGCTTCTTCCCTGACGTCAGTGCGCCAGGGGTATAAAATAATGCAACAGACGCCATTTTCTTCAGTTTTTCTTGCCCCAGATGTCAGGTGCCCCCAAAAAGGTGGTCAGTAATTAGTACCAAATTGAGTAAACTTTGCACAAACACAAAATTCCTTCAGCTATAAGCAAATACATCAGGAAGGTATTGTAGGGATTTAGCCAGTTAGATCAGAGGGGATGGAGGGAGGGTAACCTAGACTGCAGCAGGGTGTACACTCAAACATCTACATTTATGGTAGGTACAAAACTGTACTATGTTCACTGTGTTACCCTGCTGCAGTCATCACACTTGGGTTGAATCCCAAAGCTAAGGATGGGTGGAGGAATCATAGAAGGTTACAGGAGGCTAGAAGGCCCTGCAGAACTGCAGTGGCGAAGCCCGCCCTAGTCTTAGAGTAAAGTGGTAAGTGATGGTGTTTGGTAAAGGTGTGTACTGAACTCCAAGTTGCAGCTTCCAAAATCTCCTTGGTTGGAACCCCCCTGAGAAAGACTGTAGAAGTAGCTGTTGCCCTGGTAGAGTGGGGCCTAATGGTAGCAGGAACTGGTTTTCCATGATGGGTATAGCAGAAACGTATGCAATGACCTATCCATTTGGAAATGGTTTGTTTTGATATAGCCTTCCCTTGTGAAGCTGTAGCATAGGATACAAAGAGCTGGTCAGACTTTCTGAAAGCCTTAGTTTTGTCCAAGTAGTAACAAAGTTGCCCGTGAATATCCAAGGAATGCAGGAGTCTCTCACCTTTGTTCTGTGGATTTGGGAAGAAGGTGGGTAAGTGGATGGTTTGATTTAAAGCCACACTGGAAACCACCTTAGGCATAAAGAAAGGATTAGTTCGTAGAGAAACTCTGTCTTGATGAAAAATGAGGAAAGGTTCCACTGCCATTAGTGCCTGCAGCTCTGAGACTCTTCTAGCTGAAGTTATTGCTAGCAGCAGGGCAGTCTTCCATGACATGAACTGAAGATCTGCAGAGAAAGCTGGTTCAAAGGGAGGTAGCGTTAATTTTTCCAGAACAAAATTGAGATCCCATGTTGGTGTAGGTGCTCTCCTGGGTGGCCTAATGTTTTTTGCCCCTCTGAGGAACTGCCTTAGAAGTGGATGCGAAAATAAGGGTGGATCCGTGTTGTAGTGGGCTGAAATAGCTGAAGCATGGATTTTAATGGAGGAGAAAGAAAGTCCTTTGTGCAACATCTCGGTTAAATACTGTAGAATGTGAGGCATGTGAGGCTGAATTGTGTCTTGGACTTTAGCTTGGTTCCAGGCACAAAACCTTTTCCATTTGTCCGAATAAGCCTTCCTGGTGCTTGGCCTCCTAGCTTCCAGAATGACATCCATAAAAGTACAGTTTTGTACCCATCATAAATGTAGATGTTAGAGTGTTCACCCTGCTGCAGTCATCACACTTGGGTTATCCTGTCGTCAGGCGGTCCCGCAGTCGGCCGGAATTCCAAAGTCTTGGTCCGGCGTCGGTTGCTGTTGCCTCTTCTCTGACGTCAGTGCGCCAGGGGTATATATAATGCACCAGATGCCATTTTCTTCAGTTTTTATTGCCCCAGATGTCAGGTGCCCCCAATAAGGTGGTCAGTAATTAGTACCAAATGGAGTAACCTCTGCACAAACACAAACTCCCTTCAGCTATAAGCAAATACATCAGTACGGTATTGAAGAGATTTATCCAGTAGATCAGAGGGGATAGAGGGAGGGTAACCTGGACTGCAGCAGGGTGAACACTCAAACATCTACATTTATGGTAGGTACAAAACTGTACTATGTTCATCGTGTTACCCTGCTGCAGTCATCACACTTGGGTTGAATCCCAAAGCTAAGGATGGGAGGAGGTATCATAGAGGGTTACTGGAGGCTATAAGGCCCTGCAGAACTGCAGTGGCGAAGCCCGCCCTGGTCTTAGAGTAAAGAGGTAAGTGATGGTGTTTGGTAAAGGTGTGTACTGAACTCCAAGTTGCAGCTTCTAAAATCTCCTTGGTTGGAACCCCCCTGAGAAAGGCTGTAGAAGTAGCTGTTGCCCTGGTAGAGTGGGACCTAATGGTAGCAGGTACTGGTTTTCCATGATGGGTATAGCAGAAACGTATGCAATGACCTATCCATTTAGAAATGGTTTGCTTTGATATAGCCTTCCCTTGAGAAGCTGCAGCATAGGATACAAAGAGCTGGTCAGATTTTCTGAAAGCCTTAGTTTTGTCCAAGTAGTAACGAAGTTGCCTGTGAATGCCCAAGGAATACAGGAGTCTCTCACCTTTGTTCTGTGGATTTGGGAAGAAGGTGGGTAAGTGGATGGTTTGATTTAAAGCCACACTGGAAACCACCTTAGGCATAAAGGAAGGATTAGTTCGTAGAGAAACTCTGTCTTGATGAAAAATGAGGAAAGGTTCCACTGCCATTAGTGCCTGTAGCTCTGAGACTCCTCTAGCTGAAGTTATTGCTAGCAGCAGGGCAGTCTTCCATGATAGGAAATGAAGATCTGCAGAGAAAGCTGGTTCAAAGGGAGGTAGCGTTAGTTTTTCCAGAACAAAATTGAGGTCCCATGTTGGTGTAGGAGCTCTCCTGGGTGGTCTAATGTTTTTTGCCCCTCTGAGGACCTGCCTTATTAGAGAATGTGAAAATAAAGGTGGATCCATGTTGTAGTGGGCTGAAATAGCTGAAGCATGGATTTTAATGGAGGAAAAAGAAAGTCCTTTGTGCAACATCTCAGTTAAATACTGTAGAATGTGAGGCATGAGAGGCTGAATTGTGTCTTGGCCTTTAGCTTGGTTCCAGGCACAAAACCTTTTCCATTTGTCCGAATAAGCCTTCCTGGTGCTTGGCCTCCTGGCTTCCAGAATAACATCCAGAACTGCTTAGGAAAGAGGAGCTGGTTGGATGTTTAGTTGATTTGCCATGCAGCCAGACTTAAAGTTTTGGAGCTGGCTGTGAAGAATCTGATTGTTTTGTTGTGCGAGCAAATGGGAAATTTGTGGTACTATCCAAGGTGGGGCATGGGCCATATTCCTCAATAGTGGGTACCAGTGCTGGCGTGGCCAGTCTGGGGCTATGAGAATCAGTCGTGGTCTCTCCTTTTTGACTTTTAGAAGTACCTTTGTGAGGAGAGGCAATGGAGGGAAGGCATATACAGTCAGGTTTTTCCAAATGAAAGAGTGCGTCCACTTTCCAAGCTTGATGGTGAAGTGTCCTTGTACAAAATTTTGTTAGTTGGTAGTTTTGAGGACTGGCAAACAGGTCTATGTCTGGAAGGCCCCATTTTTGAGTTATCATTGTAAATACTTGTGGATCTAGTTTCCACTTGTGGGGATCCATGATGTTTCTGCTGAGGTAGTTTGCCAATGTATTCGTCTTTCCTAGCAGGAATTGAGCTTGTAACTGAACTTGGCAAGCCAGAGCTGTGTTCCATAAGATCATTGCTTGCCTGCACAGAGGGTAGGAGTGAGTACCCCCTTGTTTGTTTATGTACCACATTACTGTGGTGTTGTCCGTCTATCGTAAGTTGTCCTGGATGTAATAGATTCTTGAAGGCTGTCAGAGATTTCTGTACAGCAAGCATCTCTTTTTGACTGATGTGCAAATTCCTTTGATCTGCAGTCCAAACGCCTTGAACGCACTGTCCTGCCATATGTGCCCCCCAGGCGTAGTCTGATGCATCTGTCGTGATAGTTTGCCTGGCTGGGGGCAAGGTGAAAGTCTGACCCTTGTTGAGGTGACATGCCTGTGACCACCACAGAAACTCCTGTTGTAGGCAGGGAATGAGAGATATCATTGTGTCCAAGCTGTGGCTGTGTTGAGACCAAACGCTTTTTAGGTACCACTGTAATTTCCTCATATGCAGCTTTGCAAATGGTATTAGTAGTATGCAAGATGCCATGAAGCCCAAGGCCTGCAGAATTTTTCTTGCAGTTAATTGGGACTTTGTTGCCATTGTTTTGAAATAGAGTCAGTTGTAGTTGCTTGTCTCGCATCAGATAAGCGTTCTGGGCCGTTGTATTCAAGCCGGCACCCAGGAATGTCATATTTTGTGAGGGTACTAGTTTTGACTTCTTTTCGTTTACTGTGTACCCCAGGCAATTTAGTAGATGTTTTACAAAAGCCAGATGTAAAAGAAAGTCCTTGCTTTCTGCTTGGATGAGGCAGTCGTCCAGGTATGGGTATATTTGAATTCCTCTTTGTCTGCAGTATGCAATTACTGGTGCCAGGCATTTTGTGAAGACTCTGGGCGCAGTAGATAAGCCAAAGGGCAGTGCAGAGAATTGGTAATGGGTTGAACCTGCAATGAAACGGAGGTATCTTCTGCAACTTTGTCTGATAGGGACATACAGGTATGCCTCCTTGAGGTTCAACGTTACTAGCCATGCTTCCTTGCCCAACATGGGAAGAAGCTGCTGTAGTGTTAAGCATCTTGAATTTGGGTACTTGTAAGAAAGTGTTTAGAATTGAAAGGTCCAGAATTGGTCTCCAGGCATTGTCCTTTGTGGGCACTAGAAAAGAGTCTTGAGTAAAATCCTTGGCCTTGCTCTCGTATAGGTACCAGTTGAATGGCTCTCATGTCCATGAGAGCTGTAATTTGTTTTTGTGCCTCTGCCCATTGATTTTGTGGCAGGTTTGGCATTCCTCTTTTCATTGGCAAGGTGTGAAAATGGAATCTGTATCCTCGTGAAATTATGTCTAGGACCCATTTGTCCTTTGCAACAATGTGCCAGTTGTCTGAAAAAAGTGTGAGTTTTCCTCCCAAGGGGGCTGCCAAGAGAGTGTTGCTTGGCCAGATGAGGTGCAAGTCACTGAGTTTGCCTTCTGGTAGACTGGGACCTGTCTTCTCCCGTCTGTGTTGTAGTGCCCCATTGGAGAGGTTTGTACTGAGCTTGTGGTTGTCCTCTGCCTCTTGGACGCCTGTATTTACCCCTCTGTGGTCTGTCAGTAGCTGGAAAGGACCAATTTTTTGTTGGCCAGTTTCTGTAGAAGCGAGGGGGCTGTACCTGTAGGAAATCGTTGACTGTCTGCATAGATTTTGCCTTATCCTCCATTTTCTTTAAGACGACTTCTGCTTTAACTCCAAAAAGAACATCCTGCTGTAAGGGAGCATCTAGAAGCTTTGCTTTAACATGATCAGGCAGAGTTTGTTCCTTTAACCGAGCATGCCTACGTATAACAGACCTAGTGACAGCTGCTCTGCAGGAGGCCTCCAAAGAATCAAACCCACATTGTAAGGTATGTTTGCCCACCTGTTCAGTTGCATGCAACAGATCCTGCATTTCGTTCAATTCAGACTGTTGACGGAGAGTGGCCATTTTTTGCTTTAACTGAGAGATTAGAAATTGCTGATACTTAAGCATGTGAAATTGGCAATTTAGAGCACTCATAGCTACAGTGGCTGAGGTGTAAACCTTTTTCCCCCACCTGTCTAGAGCTCTGGAATCCCTCTCAGAGGGTACAGGATTTTTAGCCATAGAAGCCTTAGCCCCTTTGGGACCCTGGGAGATTGTCTCTGGGTCAGCAACAGGGCTTTTATACAGAAATTTGTGGGAATCAGGCACTTTATAGTATCTGTCAGGCGTGGCCGGAGCAGGCGGTAACGAGTCTGGGTTCAGATCGGGCACTTTATAGTATCTGTCAGGCGTGGCCGGAGCAGGAGGTAACAAGTCTGGGTTCAAACTGAATTCTAAATAAACATCATCCACAATGTCTAAAACTGGTGGGATGGCAAGTGGTCTGTGCTGGGGGAAGTAAAAGAAAACTCTCTGAGCCTTTTCTTCGAGTCAGAGTAGTCCTGACCTTCCCAGTGAAAATGTTCCCTGATAGTGTGTAAAGTTTCCACAAAGGAGTAGTCTTCAGGAGGAGAAGCTGAGGGAATGGAATCCTCAGCATCAGAATCTTCATAAGGGGAGAAGGACTAACCTTGGTCCTCAGAGGAGTCTGAAGAAATGGACACTTGTTCAGAGGATGCATAATCTTCCTCTTGTCGTCAGGAGGGGGCTGGGAAAGAAGATTTGTGTACACCTACCATAAATGTAGATGTTAGAGTGTCTTCACTGTTGCAGTCATAACTGTAGGGTGATCCTGCCGGCAGGCAGCCAGAGGTCGGCCAGAATCACAAAGTCTAGGTCCGGCGTCGGCTGCACAAGTTAGTACCCTGACGCCAGTACGCTCTGGTACATAGCCCTCAGCCGACGCCATCTTCTCCAGCCTTTCTTGCCCCAGATGTCAGAAATCCCCAATAAACAAAAAAAATGAGTCCCACAAGGAAACACAAACACACCATAAAGTGAAAAAAGAGGGGATAGGAGGGAGGGAAACACCGACTGCAACAGTGAAGACACTCGAACATCTACATTTATGGTAGGTGTACACAACTGTACTATGTTCTTCGTGTTTCACTGTTGCAGTCATAACTGTAGGGTGGAATCCCAAAGCAGTGAAGAAAGGGAGGAGGCTTAGATAGAAGGGGCAGCAAGAAGGCCCTGCAAAACAGCAGAGGCAAAACCTGCCCTGGTCTTAGAGTACAAAGGGAGATTGTAGTGCTTGGAAAAGGTATGCACAGAACTCCAAGTGGCAGCTTCCAAGATATCCTTGGTAGGTACTCCTCTGAGAAAAGCAGTAGAAGTGGCAGCAGCTCTAGTAGAATGACTTCTCATAGTACCTGGAAACTGTTTCCCATGAGGAGTGTAACAAAATCTTATTCCATAGGCAATCCATTTGGAAACAGTTTGTTTGGAAATAGCCTTTCCAAGAGAACTGGAGGCAAAAGAAACAAACAATTGGTTAGATTTTCTGAATTCTTTAGTCTTGTCCAAGTAAAAACGTTAACTGTCTGTGTACGTCCAATGAATGCAAAATCCTTTCCCCTTTATTTTGAGGATTAGGAAAGAAGGTAGGAAGGTGAATAGTCTGATTTAAAGCAACTTTCGAAATCACCTTAGGCATGAAAATAGGATTGGTCCTCAAGGATACTCTGTCAAGATGGAAAATTAGGTATGGCTCTACAGCCATAAGAGCTTGCAACTCTGAAACCCTTCTGGCAGAAGTCAATGCTAACAAAAGAACGGTCTTCCAGGATAAAAATTTAATATCAGAAGCCGCAGCAGGCTCAAAAGGAGGCAAAGTGAGTTTTTCCAAAACATAGTTAAGATCCCAGGCAGGGACAGGAGGGGTCCTAGGAGGCCTCAAATTCTTAGCTCCTCTCAAGAATTGTCTCACCAATGGATGAGAAAAGACAGGAGTGTCAGTATTAAAATGAGCAGATATAGCACAAGCATGAATCTTAATGGAAGAAAAGGAAAGGCCTTTAGACAAAAGGTCTGAAAGGTAAAGCAAAATAGACGAGAGATCAGGCACAAAAGGGTTAGAGCCACGGTCCTGCATCCAAATACAAAACCTTTTCCATTTAGAGGCATAGGATTTCCTAGTGCTAGGCCGTCTGGCTTCTAGAAGAACATCCAAAACTTGTTTGGGGAGCTTAGAAGAAATCAAAGTTCCTTGAAGAGCCAAGCTGCCAGGCAAAGGGTCTTGAGATGAGGGTGTAGCATCTGACCCTGATGCTGGGACAGAAGAAAAGGGTACAGAGGAAGGATCCAAGGAGGTTCCAAGCAGAGATGTTGTAAGGTTGGATACCAAAACTGTCGAGGCCAATTCGGAGCAATCAAGATGATGAACTTGGGCTTGTCTTGTTTTATCTTCAGTAATATCCGGGGAAGAAGAGGAAGAGGAGGGAAGGCATATCCCGAAAGGTTCCTCCAACTGAATGACAGGGCATCCACTTTCCAAGCTGTTTTGTGGAAGGCCCTGGTGCAAGAGAGAGGCAGCTGATGGTTGAGAGGGGATGCAAACAGATCTGGGGACACCCCCAAACTGCAGTTATCCTGTTGAATAAGTTGGTGTCTAGCATCCATTCGTGAGGATCCAAAATGTTTCTGCTTAGGCTGTCTGCTAAGAGATTCTGCTTTCCTGGAATGAATTGAGCCTGAAGATGCAGATTCAGACTTAGAGCCATGTCCCATAAAGACATAGCTAGTCTGCAAAGGGGGTATGAATGAGAGCCCCTCTGCTTGTTTATGTACCACATGACTGTGGTGTTGTCTGTACGAATTAGAAGAGGCCCTGGTTGCAAAAGGTTCTTGAAAGCTAGAAGAGCATTTTGAACTGCCAACATTTCCTTCAGATTGATGTGCCAGTGAAGGTGATTCGTTGTCCAGGTCCCCTGCTGGCAATTGTTTAGAAAATGTGCTCCCAAAGCATAATCCGAAGCGTCCATGGTTATGATTTAAGAAGGTAGAGGTAGACGAAAAGGCTTCCCTTAGTTTAAAGTGCACACCCTGGACCACCAAAGGAACTCCTCCTGGAGGCAGGGGATCAGAGGAATCAAAGTGCCCAGATCTTGGTAATGCTGAGACCATACACTTTTCAGGTACCATTGAAGCTCTCTCATATGAAGCCTTGCATTTGGAATTAACAGAATGCATGAAGCCATATAGCCCAGTGCCTGCAGGAATTTCCTTGCAGTGAGCTGAGTTAAGGTTGCCAAGGTTTTGAAAATTGAAGCCAGCTGTATTTGTTTTTCTGGCGTAAGGAAAGCCCTTTGTAAGGTTGTATTTAGGAGGGCTCCCAAAAATATAATTTGTTGAGAAGGAACCAATCGGGACTTTTTTATGTTCACTGAAAATCACAGGAGGAGGAAGAGACGTTGAATAAAATCCAGATGTTGAAGTAAAAGGTCCTTGCTGTCTGCCTGGATAAGGCAGTCGTCCAAATAAGGGTAAATCTGAATCCCCTGAAGTCTGCAATAAGCCACTACTGGGGCCAGGCACTTGGTAAAAACCCTGGGCGCAGTAGATAAACCAAAGGGCAGTACAGAGAATTGAAAGTGCCTCGAGCCTGCTTTGAATCTGAGGAATCTCCTGCATTCCTGCCTGATGGGAATGTGTAAGTAGGCCTCCTTTAGGTCCAATGTCACCATCCAAGCATCCTGGGAGAGTACTGGAAGCAGTTGTTGTAGAGTAAGCATTTTGAATTTTGGAATTTCCAAAAAAGTGTTTAACACTGAAAGGTCCAGAATAGGTCTCCATGAGTTTTGTTTTCTTGGAACCAGAAATAGTCTTGAGTAAAAGCCTTTTCCCTTTTCTGAGAGAGGAACAGGCTCTATGGCTCTCATGGCCAGTAGAGCATCCACTTGATTTAAGGCCTCTGCCCATTGATGTTTTGGCAGATCTGGCCAACCGATAACCCTTGGCAGAGTATGAAAATGGAACTTGTAGCCTCTTAAAATCACGTCCAATACTCATTTGTCCTGGGTAATACGAGTCCAATTTCTGTAAAAAAGAGAAAGCTTTCCTCCAAGAGGGGCATCCAGGTAAGGGGGTCCTGAAGCCCAACCGAGAGTCATTGAGTCTGCTTCCTTTGAGATTGGGATCTGTCTTCTCCCCTTCTAGGTGAAGAAGCAATCCATTGTCTGGATCTGTAAGAGGCCTGAGCTTGACCACGACCTCTGGAGCGTCTATATCTTACCCTTTGAGGCCTGTCAGACGTGGGAAAGGACCAATTTTTGGAGGGCCAATTCCTGGAAAATCTAGGAGGCTGAACTTGTAAGAAATCTTTCACAGTCTGCATAGATTTTGCCTTTTCTTCCATCTTTTTAATAACCTCTTCAGCCTTGGATCCAAATAAAACATCATGCTGAACAGGGGCATCTAAAAGTTTAGCCTTAACCTGTCCCGGCAAACTTTGTTCTCAAAGCCAGGCATGTCTCCTAATAACAGTACCAGAGGCTGCGGCCCTGCAAGAAGCTTCCAAAGCATCAAAACCACAATGCAAACTATGCTTGTTCACTTGTTCAGTTGCATGCAATACATCCTGCAATTCCTTATCCTCTGCACAAGCCGGAGAGGTAGCAAGCTTTTGCTTCAAAACAGACAAAAGAAATTGCTGATACTTAAACATATGAAACTGGCAATTTAAAGCCCTAATAGCAAGGGTAGCAGAAGTATATACCTTTTTACCCCACCTGTCTAAGGCACGAGAATCCTTCTCGGAGGGAATAGGATTTTTGGAAGAAGCAACCTTAGCAGCCTTAGAACCCTGAGAAATAGTTTCAGGATCCATGAAGGGTTCTTGAATAAGAATAAATGAGAATCAGGGACCCTGTAAAATCTATCAGGCTTAGAAGGAGCAGGGGCATGGAATCGATTCAAATTAGCCTCAGAAAAGGCATCATCCACAATATCAAGAACAGGAGGAATAGCTAAAGGCCTGTGTTGAGGAAGAAGAAGGAATTCCCTAAGCCTCTTCTTGGAAGCAGAATAATCCTGACCTTCCCAATGAAAATGTTCCCTCATCTCATGTAAGGTCTCCCCAAAAGAGAAATCCTCAGGCGGAGAAGCAGAGGGCAGGGAATCCTCTGCATCCGAATCCTCATAAGGAGGAAAAGAATATTCCTGATCAGAGGAAGAAACAGAAGATACAGAAGCCTGATCAGAGGAATCCAAAGGAACATCCTGTCGAGGCCTTTTCTCTGGAGGGGGGGTGAGAACCCCTAATCATTGTAAGCAAATCCTCAGCCATCCTTAGCAATTGCTTCTGTGTCTTGGGAGTAGCTTCAGAAGTAGCTGGAGCAGAAACTTTAGGTTTAACTGGAGTCTTGGACTTTGCCTTTGAAATGGTGATGCGAGTAGGCCTGAATACCCCCTCAGAAGCCGGTACCTGCACAGCGGTTCCGGACCCATCTAAGGGAGCGACGTCCGAAGGTCCTGCAGCAGATAAAACAATAGGCCTTGATTGCTCCCCATGGGAGTCCGTATCGGCCATCGGTTCAGAAGTGGCGGACGACAGGGGCTGCAAAAGCGCCTCACTGACGACAGCCGAACCGGACGCTGGCTCCAGCTGTGACGAATCCTGTTTGGACCTCGGAGGCCTGTCCTTGTCTTTGCGCTTCTTTTGAATTCCGGTAGAATCCGACGACATTCTATAATTGAAGCGTCTGCCAAAGTAATTTAAAGCCCAGTCATACCGACGCTTAATGGTGCGAGAATTGAACCTGGCACAGAACCGACAACAAGAAACGCCGTGGTCAGGGCCTAAGCAAGGTAGACAGTAAGAGTGGAAATCTTTATGAGGTATTTTCCACACGCTATACAATTAACTTTTTCTGACATCGGAGGAACAAAAAGATTCCCCAACGGGGTACTTAGCTTTGAGAAGAGAAGTAAGAACTTCGGACCGACAGCAATCAAATGCGTAGATCGAATCGCCAACCAACGACTTGCAAACTGCTTTCCACCGCACGGCAAGAAAGACTGGAGAAGATGGCGTCGGCTGAGGGCTATGTACCAGAGCGTACTGACGTCAGGGTACTAGCTTGTGCAGCCGACGCCGGACCCAGACTCTGTGATTCTGGCCGACCTCGGGCTGCCTGCCGGCAGGATCACCCTACAGTTATGACTGCAACAGTGAAACACGAAGAACATCCCCCGATTAAAGAAATCAAATCTTCAGCCATTTTGAGCATCTGTTTCTTAGGCACGGGGCCTTGAACAGGGGACTGAAGTGCAGTCCTTTTGGATTTAGTACGAGTCTTAGTCTTAGGATACGTTTTAATGGGGAACGTCGTTGGTCTGAAAACGCCTTCAGAAACCGATGGCGTTTCTGCAGCACCGACATCTTTTTCAGCAATGTCGTCGGTAGGGCCTGAACAAAATGGTTGCGTCGGCCTGGTACATTCCGCCAAAAGTTCCGAAGCGGACTCGGGTTCCAGATCTGCGGTAGTCAGGGGCTGCGTCGGAGCCTCACTGAGGACCGGAGACCGGACCAGCAAAGGCCACGGAATCTGGCTTAGGCCTGGGCTGTCTGTCCTTATCCTTGCGTTTTTTGTGCACGCCGATAGTCGGTTGCTCTGACGGCATAGTGTAGTTAAATTTTCTACCGAAGTAATGTCGTGCGAAATCAAAGCGTCTTTTGATAGTACGCTTATTAAACCTAGCACAAAAACGACAACTAGTGACGTCGTGGTCTGGGCCTAGGCAAGGTATGCAATAAGAATGAAAATCCTTATGAGGTATTTGCTTCCCACAAGAAATACAATTGTTAACTTTTTCTGACATCGGTCTGAGGCAAGAAAAGTTTCCCCAATGGGGTACTTAGCTTTATAGAAGACTTCGGTCTGAAATTCGAAAATCTCACTAGTCGGTCGGCCGACCGGCACTTGCGAACTGCTTCGGCCACCGCACGGCAAGAAAGACTGAAGAACATGGCGTCGGTTGCATTATTTATACCCCTGGCGCACTGACGTCAGGGAAGAAGCGACAGCAACAGACGCCGGACCAAGACTTTGGAATTCCGGCCGACTGCGGGACCGCCTGACGACAGGATAAAGTGTGATGACTGCAGCAGGGTAACACGATGAACATTTGGTAATGCGTTGAGCCAGCCTGGAGTCTGAGGTATCTTCTGCATGACTGATTGATTGGGACATGCAGGTATGCCTATTTTAAGTCTAAAGTCACAAGCCAAGCATTCTTGCCCAGCATGGGCAGAAGCTGGTGTAAAGTTAACATTTTGAATTTTGGTATATCCAGAAATGTGTTCAGAATAGACAGGTCCAGTATTGGTCTCCAGGCCTTGTCCTTTATGGGTACCAAGAACAGTTTTGAGTAAAATCCTTGTCCCTGCTCTTGCTCTGGTACTTGTTGAATGACCCCCATTGTCCATGAGGAATGAGATTTGTCTTTGTGCCTCTGCCTATTGATTTTTTGGCAGATCTGGCCATCTGTTTGCCTTTGGCAGGGTATGAAATGGAACTTGTAGCCTTGTGACACTATGTTTAGAACCCACTTGTCCTGGGTTATAATGTGCCAATTTTGAGAAAAAAGTGCTAATTTTCCCCCTAAGGGTGCTGCCAGGAGACAAGTGCTTGGTGCAGGCAGGGGGAAGTCATTACGACAGTTCCCTGTAAGGTTATGATTTGTCTTCTCCAACTTTGGAGGTAGAAGCACCCCACTGCTTTGACCTGTATGAACCTTGCGCCTGGGATCTGCGTCTAGGTCTGCCCCTTGCAAGTCTGACACGGGAAAGGACCAATTCTTTGTGGGCCAGTGTCTACTAAACCTAGGTGGCTGTACCTGTAAAAAAACCTTTGACAGTCTGCAATGATTTAGCTTTGTCCTCATTTTCTTTAACACCTCTTCTGCCTTAACACCAAACAAAGTATCATGCTGTAAAGGTGCATCTAATAATTTAACTTTCACATGATCAGGCAGATTATGTTCCTTTAACCAAGCATGCGTCCTAATTACAGAACCCGTAACTGCAGCCCTGCAGGAGGCCTCTAAAGAATCAAAACCACATTGCAATGTATGCTTTCCAACTTGCTCAGCTGCATGCAATAAATCCTGCATTTCCTTATTTTCTGCACATTCAGAGTTTAACATTTTCTGTTTAAGTAATGCCATGACATGTTGCTCATATTTGAGCATATGAAACTCACAGTTTAAGGCCCTTATAGCCAAGATAGCAGATGTGTAAACTTTTTTCCCCATCTATCCAGTACCCTAGAATCTCTGTCAGAGGGGTAGGGTTTTTTGCTGCAGAAGACTCAACTCCTTTGGGACCCTGAGAAATAGTCTCTGGGTCTGGAGCAGGGTTTTTAAAAAGGAATTTATGAGAGTCAGCAACCCTGTAATATCAGTCAGGCTTAACAGGAGCTGGAGGTAAGGAGTCAGGGTAAGACTAGACTCCGAAAACACATCTACAATGTCTAACACAGGTGGAATGGCTAGAGGCCTGTGTTGAGGTAAGTAAAAAAAAATCTGAACCTCTTTTTAGATTCTGAAAAATCTTGGCTCTCCCAGTGGAAATGCTCCCTCATGGTATGCAAGGTTTCCCCAAAAGAATAGTCCTCCAGAGAAGGTGAAGGTATAGATTCTTCATCATCAGAATCCTCATAGGGGGGAAGAGAATATTCCTGCTCAGAAGAGGAATCAAAGAAATAGAAACCTGATCTGAAAATTCATAGTCTGTCTCTTGCCTAGGTCTCTTTTCAGGAGGGGGATGGGAACTTCTGATCAAGGTAATCAAACCTTCGGCCATTTTGAGCATATGTTTTTTGGGCACGTGGGCGCCTGTCCACATGGCTCTTGAGTTTGTTTCTTTGCTTTAGAAGGTGCTTTCGTCTTTGCCCTTGAAGGTGAAGTAGGTTTAATGTAAAGATGTTTAGGTCTGAATGCACCCTCAGAAGCCGGTGCCTGCTCAGCGGCTCCAGACCCATCTGAGGGAATAGTATCAGAGGCTCCAATACCTTGAGACTCCAGCGGCATGGCCGACTCCAGCGGCATGGCCGACTCCACGTGGGAGTCTGTAGCGGCCAGCAGGCGTCAGGGGCTGCAAAAGCGCCTCACTGAGAACCTGCGAAGTGGCGACTGGCTTAGGAGAAGCTTAGTCGTTGGGTTTGGGCCTCGGTTGTTTCTCTCTCACCTTTTCTTTGCGTTTTCTGTGAACTCCGGTAGTCGGATGGCTATCCGACGACATATCTGGATAATTAAACTGGCGTCCAAAATAGTTTAAAGCAAAATCATACAGACGCTTAATAGTGAGATAATCTAGCACAAAACCGACAACCAGAAACGCTGTGGTCAAGGCCTAGGCAAGGAATACAGTAAGAATGAAAATCCTTATGAGGTATTTGCTTTCCCCAAGAAATACAATTACTTTTTCTGACATCGGTCTGGAGCAAGAAAAAAAGTTTCCCCAACGGGGTACTTAGCTTTATTGAAGACGTCGGATCTGAAACTCGAACACGAAAATCTCAGGAGTCAGCCGACCGGCACTTGCGAACTGCTTCTGCTTCGGGCACCGCGCGGCAAGAAGGACTAAAGAAAATGGCTTTGGCCGCATCTTTTATACCCCTGACGACCTGACGTCAGGGAAGGGGCGACAGCAGCAGACACAGGACCCAGGACTTTGGAATTCAGGCCGACTGAGGGCAACCTGCCAGCAGGATTACCCAAATGTAATGACTGCAACAGTGAAACACGAAGAACATCAGTGGTGTTGTCTGTCTTTACCAATAATTGTCCTGGAAGAATGTGGTCCTTGAAGGCTGCCAGGGAATTCTGTGCAGCTAACATTTCTTTTTGATTGATATGAAAGGTCATCTGACTGGCTACATTTGCCCTGAATGCACTGCCCTGCCAAGTGAGCCCCCATGCATAGTCTGATGCGTCTCTTAGGGTTTGGGAGGCAGGGGATAGAGGGAATGGGAGCCTCTTGTTGTGGTAGCAGACCTCTGCCCAAAGGAACTCTGTCTCTATGCAAGGAATGATAGGAATCATTGATTTCAGGTCCTGAGAATGTTGACACCATAGGCTTTTTAGATACCAATGTAGTTTCCTCATATGCAGTCTTGCATATGGAATTAGAAGATTGCAAGAGGCCATGAACCCCAGGGCTTGCAGGATTTTCCTTGCAGACAGCTGGGTCTTTGTGGCCAGTAGTTTGAAGTAGTCTGTCAAACTTGTTTCTCTGGCGTGAGGCAAGCCATCTGGGAAGTTCTGTTCAAGCTTGCTCCCAGGAATACAATTTGTTGGCAGGGTACTAGATGAGATTCCATTTAGTTTATTGTGTACCCCAGTGAGGTTAGAAGTTTCTTCACAAATGCCGGATGTTTTAGTAGGCATGTCCTGACTTTCTGTCTGAATTAGACATTCATCCAGTTATGGGTAAATTTGAATATTTCTCTGCCTGCAGAATGCAATGGCTGGAGCTAGGCACTTTGTGAATACCTGGGCACAGCAGATAAGCCAAAGGGAAGTGCAGAGAACTGATGGTGCATGGAGCCTACTCTGAAGCGTAGGCATTTCCTGCAAGATTCCCTTATTGGGATGTGCAGGTAAGCTTCTTTAAGTCTAGGGTTGCCAACCAGGCATCTTTGCCTAGAATAGGAAGCAGCTGTTGAAGTGTCAGCATTTTGAATTTTGGGATTATCAAAAAGGTGTTTAGAATAGAGAGGTCCAGGATAAGACGCCAGGAGTGGTCTTTTCTAGGTACCAAGAAAAGTCTTGAGTAAAACCTTTTCCCCTTTCTTCTGCTGGGACAGGTTAAATAGCCCTGATACTTAGAAGAGAGAGAACCTGCTGTTGAGCCTCTGCTCACTGATTTGGGGGTAGGTCTGGCCAACCGTTTGGGGTTGGTAAGTGTGGAAGTGGAATCTGTATCCTTGAAAAACTATATTTAAAACCCATTTGTCGTCGGTAATGAGTTCCCATTTTTTTGCATGTCGGGCGATCTTTCCCCCTAAGCGAGTATGCAGTTAAGCAGGGCTTGGAAGGTTTAAGGTTAAGTCATTGTGACATTTTTCCATTGGGGGGGGGGTCTTACTACTTCCAGCTTTGGAAGTGGGAGCCCCCCCACTGCTTAGGACTGTGAGTACCTTGAGACTGTAGCCTAGGTGGTCTGCAGTTCCTGGATTTGGACTGAAGGCCTGGATGAGACAGGAAAGGACCAATTCTTGGAAAGCCAATGTGTACTAAATCCGGGAGGCTGTACTTGCAGGACAGTTTGCATAGATTTAGCTTTTCCCTCCATCTTTTTAAGGACTTCTGCTTTGTTACCAAACAGGCGATCTTGGTTTAAGGCAGCATCCAGTAATTTAGCTTTAACATGACCTGGCAAATTTTGCTCCTTAAGCCAAGCATGCCTTCTAAGTACAGACCCAGCGACAGCAGCCCTGCAAGATGCCTCTAGTGTATCAAAATCACACTGCAAAGTATGTTTTCCAACTTGTTCAGCAGAATGCATTAAATCCTGTAAATCCTTATTTTCAGCACATTCAGGAATCAACATCATTTTCTGTTTAAGCAATCCAATAATAAGCTGCTGATACTTTTAACATATGAAACTGGCAGTTTAAGGCCCTAATGGCCAAAGTAGCAGAAGTGTATACCTTCGTATACAATCTGTCCAAGGCCCTGGAATCTCTATCAGACGGGGTAGGGTTTTTGGCAGTAGTAGCCTTACTGCCTTTAGGTCCTTGGGAAATTGTCTCTGGGTCCGCAGTAGGATTCTTGAAGAGGAACTTGAGAGTCGGGTAACTCTGCAATACCGGTTAGGTTTCCTGCGAGCTGGAGGTAAAGTGTCTGGGGCCAGGCTGGGTTCCAAGAAGGCATCTACAATGTCCAAGACAGGAGGGATAGCTAAAGGCCTGAGTTAAGGAAGGAGTAAGAATTCTCCAAGTCTCTTTTTGGAGTCGGAGTAATCCTGGCTTTCCCAGCGGAAATGCTCCCTAAGAGTGCGCAAGGTTTCACCAAAAGAAAAATCTTCTGGAGGGGAAGCAGAGGGAGTGGAGTCCTCTGCATCAGAATCCTCATAGGTAGATAAGGGCAAATCCTGGTAATCAGAAGAAACAGAAATTTCAGAATCCTGATCAGAAGAATCAGAAGGAAAATTAGTTCTAGGTCTCTTGGGGGGGTGGGGGCTGGCTTCCCCTAATTAAAGTAATGAGGTCTTCAGTCATTGTTTTTTAGGCATATGGGCCTGACCATGCTGTTTGGTCATCAGTTTTCTAGGCGTGGGTAGAGTTTTAGGCCTAGAAGAAGATGTCGGTTTGAAATGCAAGTCAGTAGGCCTGAATACACCCTCCGAAGCCGGTGCCTGCACAGCGGCTCCGGACCCATCCGAGGTAGAGACGACCTCAGGTTCCTTGGTCGAAGAAGCATCTCGCGGCATACAGGACTCCGAATGGGTCTCAGTAGAGGCCTGTGAATCTGAAGTAGTGGGTATCAGGGGCTGCGAAAACGCCTCACTGAGTACCGGCAAACTGGAGACTAGCTTAACGGAAGTGTCGTCGGCAGCTTTGGACCTATGCGATCTGTCTGTCTTTATTCTTTACGTTTTTTCGGAATGTCGGTAATCAGATTGTTTCCGAGTACCAAAATAATTTGCAGGAAAAATAAACAGAAGAATATTTTGGGGATTGAATAAGCCACAAAACCGACAACGAGGGATGTCGTGGTCTGGTCCTAAGCAAAAAATGCAGTACGAATAAAAATCTTTGAGGTATTTGCTTTCACAGGTAATACAATTATCATCGGTTTAGAGCAAAAAAAAGGACCCCCAATGGGGTACTGCTTTTTTGAAGACTTCGGTTCTGAAAATCAAATGAAAATTTCAGGAGTCAGCTGACCGGCACTTGCGAACTGCTTCTGCTTTGGGCGCCGCATGGCAAAAAGACTGTTGCAATCGTGTCGGCTGCATGTTTTATACCCCTGATGACCTGATGTAATGGAAGAAGGGACAGCATCCGACACAGGGATCCAAGACTTTGATATTCAGAGTGGCTGAGGGCTACCTCCAGGCAGATAACCCAAACGTAATGACTGCAACAGTGAAACACGAAGCACATCTGCCTTGCCGTTACCTTCTGGGATAGCAGGATTTCCTCAAGTGGAAGTCAAGGAAAGAGCCTTGTCCCGTGGGAGAAAGGCCTTCATTTTGTCTGTTCCGATTCTGCAGCCTAAGAAAATCTTATCCTGGCCTGGGATAATGGAGGATTTGGAAAGGTTGATGGTGAACCCTAGATTCTGCAGAAGGGACATGGTGAAGTGTAGGTGCCTTGAGAGTATCACTGGACTCTGCCAGTATCAGGATATCGTCCAGATAAGGGTAAATCTGGAGTTCTGCAGAAGGCAATTGCTGGGGCTAGGCACTTTGTAAAGACTCAAGGGGCCGTGGATAAACCAAAGGGCAAGGCAGTAAATTGGAAATGAGAGGAAGGTCCAGAGTAACGCAGGAATTGTTTGTGGAAAATCCTGATTGGTATGTGTAGGTAGGCCTCTTAGGTCCAGGGTGGCCATGAAAGCTTTGGCTGGAATTAGAGGCAGCAGGCAGGATGGGAAGAGAAAGCATTTTGAAGGAGGGTACCTGAAGGTGAAGATTTAGGTAGGACAGGTCCAAGATGGGTCTCCAGGTCCAATCTTTTTCAGGGACCAGGAAGAGACGGGAGTAGAAATCCTTTCCTTCTTGTCCTGAGGGTACAGGTACTATGGTGCCTAGCTTTAGATGGTCTGCCAGAACTTGTGGCATGAGATGGCCCTGTTTTTTTTTTTTTTTTTTTGGGGGGGGGGGTGCCTTTCCTGGGTGTTTTTTCTTTCTTTTCCTTTTTGGACAATGGTTAAGACCCACTGGTCTGTGGTGATGGATTGCAAAAGGGAGACCGTGGGAAAAGGTTTGTCGAGAGGCTTAGGTGGGCAATGCAGTCACACATTACTGAGGCTTCCTCTATCCTGAAAGGATTGTCTGGGTTGAGGAGATGGAGCAGAAGGTCTGGCCGTGGAGGGTCTTCTACCCCTTCTTCTAGATCTGGAAGAGGAGGCAGAAGTCTGAGGATTATGCCTCAAAGGTGGCGTTCGCAGGGTAGTTCCTAGAAAACTTGGGAATGGGGGAAATCAGAAGATGCTTAATATCCTGTAGTTCTTTACTTTTTTTCTGCAGATTCTTAAAGAGGTTTGCAGATTGTTTACCTAAAAGGACATTGTGGTCCAGTGGGGTGTCCAAGATCTTGGACTTGAAATCCTCTGGTAGGATCTGAAGCCTTAGCCATGAATACCTCCTGAGGACATAAGCAGATGCTGCAGATCTGGCAGATGCTTCTGCAGGGTTGTAGCTGCATCTGATGGAATGCCTGGCTACCTGATGGGCCAGGGACAGCTTGGAGATGATGTCAGTCCTAATGGGACTGTCAGGCAAAGATGCCAGCATGGAGGAGGCTTGAGAAAATAAGTCTAGAGCGTACTAGTCATGTGGTTCTGAATTTATGGCTCTGAAAGCCGTAAGTGGAAGATGTGTACACCTTGTTTCCCATCCTACTCATATACGTGCTATCTTTATCAGTGGGTAGGAGAGAGGCAGAAGGCAGCAGTCTAGATTGCTTATCTGCAGTGGTGGCAATCACAGCTGGGTCCGCCAAGGGTGGTTTGACCAGGAATTTCTGGTCCCTTTGGTACTTTATAGAAGCTGTCAGGGCGCTTAGGGGCCAGAGGCTGGGAGTCTGGAGCCTTAGAAGCTGAGTTGAAGGCAACAAAGTAAGCAGGTAAAACTGGAGGAACTGCCGAAGGGGAGGTGATTCTACTACTTGCAGAAGCTCAAAGTTTCTTTTTTGTTTGTCAGTCATTTGGGACGTATTCCATTTAAAGTAATCCTTCATCTTGGTGATGGTCTCACCAAACGTAACAGTCTCAGAAGGAGAATCCCCTTCCAAAGATTCCTCAACAGGAGAGTAATATTCCCGGGGGGAAGCAATCTGGGATGCATACGAAATGGAATCCTCTGAGGAAGACAAGGAAGAATCATGCTCTTCCTCCCTGAGAGGTCATGGGTGGAAGGGAAGAGGCAGAAGCAGGCCTAGGGCTCAAAAGAGGGAGAGTGGAGGGGACTGAGGCTGAAGGTCTGAGGGCCATAAAGGCCTGCATGAGAGAGGAGTTGAAAGGCTGCCAGTCTGGTACGGCTTCTGCAGAGGAGGAAGTATGCTTAGTTTTCTGCTTCTTTTTGGCCGGGGTGGAAGTAGGGAGCGGCCTGACATCAGGTATGGAGATTAATACAGCCAAAGTCTGGATCCTGGTCAGAGGTACCACCGAAACTGGTTCCCCCAAAACTGGTTCCCCCTGGACATCGATGGTAGTAGTTTGGTCAAGCTCAGTTGGCGTGGTCGTTGGCTGTGCCACGGCTTCCTCGAGGGATGTCGTTGCAGTCGACGGATCCACTGAGATCGCCTCAACCCCTAGATCGACAGTGGTGCATCGGGAAGTAGAGCGGCAGGCAAGGAAGGCCTAGGAATCATTGCCTTCTTGCACTGAGGTCTGGGTGTGGCCTCCGATGCTGGATCCATTCTAAGGGCTAACTGCTTAAGACGCTGGTTTTCAAGGTAGAGATTTAAAGCAGCCAGACAGCTGTGAAAAGTCTTCGGCACAAAAGATTGACAAATTGCACAGGAGGAGTGATTGTGTTCCCAGCCTAAGCAAAACAACACACCTATCATAGGCATCCTTATGAGGTATCTGGCGCCCGCATTGGCACTTTCCCTTTTCACCTCACATCAGCTAAAGGCTAAAATAACCAAGCCTAAGCAATAATAAATCGGCAAAATAAGAAAAATATCAACCCAATGTAAGATGCAGCTTCTGTGAAGAAGCGATCGTACGATTCGAAGGTAGACTGCAGTTGAAATGTTCTGAGGATTGTGCATGCAGACATCACATTTAAGGCCCCTGGTTTAATGGCCTTACGTGGGACGTCCGATGCACACTGCAACAGCCAAGCTGAAGCTTTTGTATAGGTGCCAACGTACGAGTCGCTTGAGGGGAGGAAATCCCACATCTAGAATACTGCAAAATAGGAATAGAAGAACATGAGCTACTCTTGAGATGCCAGTTCCAGACAAAGCTCAAACCCTTCGTTTTCTTGGCATGATTAAATAGTTGTGTAAATCTCACCATAACTCTAGATGTCCCTCTCTTCCATGTTACAATATTTTCAACACTTGGTTCTCCTCTCTTGCTAACCGAACATCTGGCCAGTATACAAAAGCTTGTAGTCACTGCTGGGTATTGTTGGATGCCAGACGTTGGTCTAGGGAACATGGGCCATAAAAGTGATGTCTGTGAGTACCAGACCTCAGAAAGTACAGTTGTGTACAGTTGTGTACACTTACCATAAATGTAGATGTTAGAGTGTGTATTCACTGTTGCAGTCATCCCATTTGGGTAATCTGGTGGCAGGTTGCACTCAGTCGGCCTGAATATCAAAGTCTTGGGTCCTGTGTCGGTTGCAGTCTCCTCTTCCATGACATCAGGTCGTCAGGGATATAAAACATGCAGCCGACGCCATATTCTTTAGTTTTCCTTGCCCCAGATGTCAGGTGCCCCCCAAATGGGGAGCAAAAATAGATGTATACATATATATATTTATATACAAATGCAATTGTAACAAACTTTACCTTCATCTAAAAGCACATACATCACAAAGGCTGAAGCATATAGTGAAGGAAACAGAAGTTCTAGAAAGAAGGGGGAAGGCGGGTGGGTAACCCGGACTGCAACAGTGAATACACTCTAACATCGACATTTATGGTAAGTGTATACAACTGTACTATGTTCTTCATGTTTCACTGTTGCAGTCATCACATTTGGGTAGAATCCCAAACCTATGGATGGGAGGTTGGAGCTAAACAGCATTAGGAGCGGCTAAAAGGCCCTGCAGAACTGCAGCGGCAAAGCCTGCCCTGGACTTCGAGAAGAGAGGTAAATGATCATGCTTTGTAAAAGTATGAACAGAGCTCCAAGTAGCAGCTTCTAGAATGTCTTTGGTTGGCACCCCTCTGAGAAAAGCTGCTGAGGTAGATGCAGCCCTGGTGGAATGTGACCAGATACCCTTGCACCGGTTTATCATGATGCAAATAGCAGAAACAAATGGAGTGGCTTATCCACTTTGAAATAGTCTGCTTTGAAATAGCCTTCCCCTCTGATCCTGCAGCAAATGCCACCAGTAGTTGCTCAGACTTTTAGACATTTGGTCCTGTTTAAGTAGAATCTTCGTTGTCTGTGTACGTCCAAGGAATGCAGAATCCGCTCCCCCTTGTTCTGCGGATTTGGGTAAAAAGTTGGCAGGTGAATAGTTTGGTTAAGAGCCATACTAGATACCACCTTAGGCATAAAGGAAGGATTTGTCCTGAGGGACACATTGTCCGGGTAAAATGTAATAAAAGGCTCCACAGCCATGAGGGCCTGTAGTTCTGAAACCCTTCTTGCTGAAGTGATTGCCAGAAGGAAAGCTGTTTTCCAAGATAAAAACTTTATATCCTCAGTAGCTGCTGGTTCAAATGGAGGCAGGGTGAGCTTTTCCAACACAAAATTGAGGTCCCATGCAGGAGTTGGCGATCTTCTGGGAGGCCTTAAATCTCTGGCCCCTCTAAGATACTGTTTTAGCAGAAGATGAGAAAAAATAGGAGGCTCTGTGTTGTAATGAGCCGAGATGGCAGAGGCATGGATTTTTATTGATGAAAAAGATAGGCCCTTGTCAAGCATCTCAGTTAAGTATTGTAAAATCTGAGGAATATTTGGCTTTGCTGTGTCAGTACCTTGTGCTCGATTCCAAGCACAGAATCTCTTCCATTTATCAGCATAAGATTTTCTAGTACTAGGCCTTCTGGCTTCCAAAATGACATCCAGCACAGATTTACTGAGAGGTGTTGTTTGAATAATTACATGATCAGCCATGCTGCCAGGTTCAGAGTTTGGAGCAGATTGTGTATAATTTGATTGCTCTGCTGGGACAGTAGATGAGGTATTAGAGGCAAGTACCAAGGAGGGAGGTGAGACATATTCCTTACAATTGGGTACCAGTGCTGGCGAGGCCAGTCTGGGGCAATTAGGATCATTTTCGTTTTTTCCTGTCTGACCTTTAGTAATACCTTGGGAAGAAGAGGCAGAGGAGGATAGGAATAGACTGATAGGTTTTTCCAACTGAAGGAAAGGGCGTCCACTTTCCATGCTTGTCTGTGATAAGTCCTTGTCCAGTTGATAATTCTGGGGAGAGGCAAATAGATCTATGTCCGGACTCCCCCATTTCTCTGTTATCATGCTGAATACTTGTGGATCCAGTTTCCACTTGTGAGGGACCATAAGATTTCTGCTTAGGTCATCTGCCAGAGTATTTTATTTTCCTGGCAGGAATTGAGCTTGAAGATGTACTTGGTAAAGTCACGGCTGTGTCCCACAATGCCATGGTTAGTCTGCATAGGGGGTAGGAATGTGTACCCCCCTGCTTGTTTATGTACCACAAAACCGTGGTGTTGTCAGTCTTTATCAGTAGTTGCCCTGGATGAAGTAAGTCCGTGAAGGCTGTCAAGGCATTCTGAACAGCTAATATCTCTTTCTGGTTGACATGCAGACGCATTTGGTTTGGAGTCCATATGCCCTGAATGCATCTCCCCGCCAGGTGGGCCCCCCAAGCATAGTCTGATGCGTCTGTAGTTAGGGTTTGGGTGGCAGGGGGGTAGAGTGAAAGACAGTCCCATGTTCTGGTGACATGTCTCTGCCCACCAAAGAAACTCCTGTTGTAGGCAGGGAATGTTGACTCCATAAATTTTTTAGATACCACTGTAGTTTCCTCATATGCAGTCTTGCATATGGAATTAGTAGAATGCAGGATGCCATGAACCCCAAAGCCTGCAGAATTTGTCTTGCAGATAACTGGGTTTTTGTTGCCATCTGTTTGAAGTAAATAGTAAGTTGCCTTTGGTTGTCTGGCGTAAGGTAAGCCATCTGGGCAGTTGTATTCAAGCTTGCACCCAGGAATGCAATCTTTTGAGAGGGTGCCAGTTGTGATTTCTTTTCATTTATTGTGTACCCTAGGCACGTTAGAAGCCTTTTTACAAATGCCAGAGGTTGGAGAAGAATGTCCTTGTCCTCTGCTTGAATGAGACAGTCGTCCAAGTAAGGATAGATTTGTATGCTTCTTTGTCTGCAAAATGCAATTACTGGTGCCAGGAACTTTGGCTTATCTACTGTGCCCAGGGTCTTTACAAAGGGCAGTGCAGAGAATTGGTAATGCATAAAACCAGCCTTGAAGCAGAGGTATCTTCGGCACGATTCCCTTATTGGGATATGCAGGTATACCTCTTAAATTTAGAGTCACAAGCCAAGCATTCTTGCCCAGCATGGGCAGAAGCTGTTGCAAAGTCAGCATTTTGAATTTTGGGATGTCCAAGAATGTGTTCAAAGTCGATAAATCCAGTATTGGGCGCCAGGCATGGTCTTTTCTGGGTACTAAGAACAGTCTTGGGTAAAATCCTTGCCCTTTTTCCTGTTCTGGTACTGGCTGAATAGCCCCCATATCTATGAGGGACGTAACTTGTTTCTGAGTCTCTGCCCATTGATTTTGTGGCAGGTCTGGCCAACTGTTTGGAATTGGCAAAATATGGAAATGAAATCTGTATCCCTGGGATACTATGTTTAATACCCACTTGTCCTGGGTTATTAACTGCCAATTTTGAGCACGAAGTGCTAATTTTCCCCCTAAGGGGGCTGTCAAAAGATAAGTGCTTTGTGATGGCACAGGGAAATCGAGACTGCTTACTGTAGGTTTGTGCTTTGTTACCTCCAGATTTGGAGGTAGAGACATCCCATTGCTTTGACCTGTAAGAACCCTGTGATTGGTATCTAGAGCCTTTTGAGCGCCTGGATTTGCCCATTGAGGCTCTGTCGGGCACAGGAAAGGACCAATTTTTTGTAGGCAAGTGTCTACTGAATCTTGGTGGCTGCACTTGTCACTTGTAAGAAAAATGTTACAGTTTGCATAGACTAAGCTTTGTTTTCCATTTTCTTTACAACCTCTTCTGCCTTATCAGAGTATCATGCTGCAAGGGGGCATCCGACAATTTCGCTTTAACATGATCAGGCAGATTTTGCTCCTTGAGCCAGGCATGCCTTCTAATCACAGATCCAGTAACCGCGGCCCTGCAGGAGGCCTCCAAGGAATCAAAACCACAATGCAAAGTATGCTTTCCAACCTGTTCTGCTGTATGCAATAATTCATGTAATTCTTTATTTTCCACATATTCAGAAATCATCATCATTTTCTGCTTCAATGATCCCATAACATGCTGTTGATATTTAAGCACATGAAACTGGCAGTTTAAGGCCCTAATTGCCAAGGTTGCAGATGTATAAACCTTCTTTCCCCATCTATCCAGCGCCCTGGAATCTCTATCAGAGGGGGTAGGATTTTTAGCTGTTGAGGCTTTACACCCTTGGGACCCTGTGAGATAGTTTCAGGGTCAGCAGCAGGATTTTTGAATAAAAATTTGTGGGAGTCAGGAACCCTGTAATATCTGTCTGGCTTACAAGGAGCCGGAGGTAGGGAATATGGAGTCATGCTTGACTCCGAAAACACAACAACAATATCCAATACAAGAGGAATGGCCAGAGGCCTATGCTAAGGAAGGAGAAAATCCCTAAGCCTCTTCTTTGATTCTTAGAAATCCTGACTCTCCCAATGAAAATGTTTCCTCAAAGTATGCAAGGTTTCTCCAAAAGAATAAACTTCAGGAGGAGATGCAGATGGGATGGATTCCTCTGCAACTGAATCCTCATAGGGTGGTACAGAAAATTCCTGATCAGAAGAGGAAATGGGTACCCCTGATCGAGGAAATGGGTACCCCTGATCGAGGAAATGGGTACCCCTGATCAAGGTAATTAAGTCTTCAGCCATTTTGATCATCTGTTTTTTGGGCATAGAGGTCTGAGCACGTGGCTCATGCGTCAGTTTTTAGCCTTAGAAGTTGCCTTTGTAGCTGGTGTCGGTTTTGTATAGAAATGCCGAGTCCTGAAAACACCCTCAGAAGCCAGTACCTGCTTATGGCTCCGGACCCATCCGAGGGAGAGACATCCACGGGTACAATACTTTGACCGACGCAGGACCCAAGACTTTGGTATTCAGGCCGACTGAGGGCAACCTGCCAGCAGATTACCCAAATGTGATGACTGCAACAGTGAAACACGAAGAACATCCGAGCTCCCCAGTCGGACCCTAGTCCCAGGAAACTGTGCAAGTCCAATGCTATCCAGCAAAGGCAAGAAGGGGGGGGGATACTGCAATATGGAAGAGGACATCTATGGTTATGGTAAGATTATACACTACTGTATGATTTTACACAACTATTCTATGACCTTCTATTCTCATGCTGCAGTATTGTCAACACTTAGATGAGTGGCAAAGCTCACTGGGAAGAAGAGGGTGGTGGCTTGGAAATATTTTCTATAAATCCATGCAGGACTGCCCTGGCGAATCCAGCCCTGGATTTGGAAATATTTGATAAAGGTGTGGACAGAGATCCATGTAGCTGCCTCTAAAATTGTGGCAGTGTCCAACCCTTTAAAGAAAGCTCCAGATGAAGCCATCGCCCTAGTGGACTGTGCTTTGATTTTTGACTCAAAGGATTTCCCATGGTATGCACAAGCAGAAGGAAATTGCTCTGGAAATCCAGGCTAAAATTGTCTGCTTTGTCACAGCTTTCCCCAAGGCTCTGGGATGAAAGGAGACAAACAATTGGTCTGATTTTCTGATAGGTTTGGTTTTGTCCAGGTAGAACCTAAGCGGTCTATGCACATCAAGGGAATGTAACTCTTTCACGGTCACCCAGACAGGTGAGCAAACAATGTGGGAGGTGAATGGCTTGGTTTAAGGACAGTTCATTGACCACCTTGGGCATGAAGGGAAGGGTTGGTCCCAAGGCTTACCCTGTCCTTGTGAAATAAGATGAAAGGAGAGATGGCCATGAGGGTCTGTAACTCTTGACACTCTCCTAGTGGAGGTCAGGGCAACTAGTACTACTGTTTTCCAAGTGCAGTGTTCCAAGGAGCCTCTAGAAGCTGGCACGAAGGGAGCCACTATGAGCTTCGCCAAAACGCAATTCAGGTCCCAGTGTGGAGGAATGGGTTTCCTGGGGAGCCTGAGATGTAAAACATCCTTTAAGAACAGCTTAGCAGGCAATCGGGAAGTCAGTGGGGGATCCAGAGGCAAACTAGCTGAAATGGCAGCAATGTGGGCTTTAATAGAGGAGTATGCCTGAACTACAAGAGTTTACACAGGTATGACAGTACCAAAGGAACATCACCCTGGAAAGGGTCCAACTGTCTTTGTAGTTACAAGGAGAATATTTTCCATTTAGACATACATATCATTGTATCAGGTTTCCTGACCTCCTGCAGGACAGAGCACGTCCTCATTGTAAAGGTGTGTGTAAGGGATCAGAACTCATCACCCACAGGGTAAGGTTCAGTGATTGTATGTGTGGGTGTATTGGGGTCCTGTGCAAGATGGTCCACTCTGAGGTAACTTGTGGTGATTGCCCCTGGCTAAATGCAGAAGTAGAAGGAACCAGTGCTGTCTTGGCCAAAAGGGAGTCACCAACAAGATGTTTGGTTTAATCTGTTGAATTTCCAGCAGGACTTTCTGAAGTGGGAAGGGGGGAATGCATACAGAAACATCCCCTGCCAAGATATTGAGAAGGCATTTGTTGCCCTTGGCAGGGGATTCAGCAGCCTGGTGCCAAAGGACGGAAGTTGTCTGTTCATAGGGGAGGCAAACAGACCTATCAGAGATGTACTCCATTTGTGAATTATGTCCAATAACACATCCTTGGAGCATTCATTTGTGTGACAGTAACAGGGACCTGCTCAATGTGTATTCTGTTCTGAAGGAATATACAGAGACTGAAGTGTGATCCCGTGTGTTACTGCAAGCTCCTACACCTGGAGAGCTAGTCTGCAGAGGACGCAGGATTTTTATTCCCCCTTACTTGTTCACATACCACAGAACTGTAGTGTCTGTTAACAACTTTATTGGGCCCTGTTTCAGTGCATGTTGGAAGGCCTTTAAGGCCAATAAATTATTGTCATCTCTAATATTGATATGTTCCTGTCTGAAGGAGTCTGGACAAGTGCTCTGGCATCTCAGAGAACTCATGGATGATCCCCAACCCAGATGCAAGGCATCCGTATACATCTCCTACACTGGCAGGGGAGGCTGTAAGGGGAGCCCTGGGCTGCAGCTGACTTGGTCCACCCACTACTGGATCACTTTTTTCAGGCAAGGAAGGATAGGGATTTTGTGCTCTAGAGGAGGAGTGTTGTGTCCATATAGACCTTGGGTACCACTGTAGCTTCATGTGGAGCCTTGCCAATGGTAACATGGAAATGGTCAATGCCATGTGACCCAGGAGTCAAAGATATTGCCTGGCAGCCAAGTCTATGGCTTGAAGGACAGCAAGCAGGTACTGCTTTAAACTTTTCACCTTGTGAGGTGGCATAAAGGCTCTCTCACGACATCTGTTCTTATCCTGCACCCCAGGAAAATCTGGTCGTGAGAGGGGGTCAGGTTGCACTGGAGATAATTTATGTCGAATCCCAGTGCTTGAAGGAGTGAAATTACTGGTTTTTAAAATGAATTTGCAGGGATTCTGTGCAGTCTGCCTGGATGAGGTTGTCTACGTAAGGGGAAACTTTGAATGCCACGGGTCCTGCAGAAGGCCCCCAGTGGTGCCAAGCACTTTGTGGATACCCTTGATGCTGCAGAAAGTCCAAAGGGCAAGGCACAGAACTGAAAATGTGAGGCGGCCACAGCAAAGCACAGACACTTCTTGTAACTGGCCCTTATTGGCATGTGTAGGTAGGCATCCTTGATGTCCAAGGTGGCCAAGAACCCTTAAGGAAAGACAGCACCAGTTGTGTACACTTACCATAAATGTAGATTTTCAAGTGTATTCACTGTTACAGTCATTACATTTGGGTAATCTGCTGGCAGGTTGTCCAGTCGGCCTAATTAAAGTCTTGGGTTCTGCGTCGGTTGCTGTCCCTTCTTCCATGACGTCAGGCCGGCAGGGGTATAAAACATGCAGCCGATACCATTACATCAGTTTTTGTTGCCCCAGATGTCGGGTGCCCTCCAAATAGGGAGCAAATAAAATTAAAAACCAAAAAATATTCCTCCAATCCCAAAAGCAACTATACCAAAAGGGCTTATAAGCATGGTGAAAGAAAGAATAGGTATAGTCAGCAAAAAAAAAAGGGGCTGGAGGGAGGGTAACCAGGACTGCAACGGTGAATACACTGTACACAACTGTACTATGTTCTTCGTGTTTCACTGCTGCAATCATTACATTTAGGTAGATTCCCAAAGCTATGGTAGGGTGGAAGAAATAATACAGCATTAGGACCAGCTATAAGGCCCTGCAGCATTAGGACCAGCTATAAGGCCCTGCAGGACAGCAGTGGCAAAGCCAGCTCCAGATTTAGAGAAGAAAGGTAAATGGTAATGTTTGGTGACCGTATGAACTGAGCTCCAGGTAGCAGCTTCTAGAAGGTCGCTGGTAGTAACACCTCTGAGAAAGGCTGTAAAAATAGATGCAGCCCTGGTGGAAGGAGATCTGATCCCCTGGGGGGATAGTTTTACCATGGTGCATATAGCAGAAACAAATAAAATGGTTTATCCATTTGGAAATAGTCTGCTTTGAAATAGCCTTTCCCTCTGCCCCTGCAGCAAATGCCACCAGTGTAGAGATTTTCTTTGAGATTTTGTCCTGTTTAAAATCTAAGTTGTCCGTGTACATCCAATGAAGGCAGAATCCGTTCCCCCTTGTTCTGTGGATTGGGAAAGAAAGTTAAAAATGAATGGTCTAATTAAGAGCCACACTGGATACCACCTTAGGCATGAAAGATGGATTTGGTCCTGAGAGACACCCTGTCCGCATAGAAAATGCTGAAAGGTTCCACTGCCATAAGAGTGTGCAAGTCGGAAATCTTTCTAGCTGAAGTGACTGCTAAAAAGAAAGCCGTTTTCCAGGATAGAAATTTTAAGTCTGCAGTAGCAGCTGGCTCGAAAGGAGGGAGAGTGAGTTTTTCCAATACAAAATTGAGGTCCCAGGCAGAACTTGGAGCTCTCCTGGGTAGTTTTGGCCCCTTCTGAGATACTACTTTAGCTGAGGATGAGAGAAGAGGGGAGGTTCTGTGTTGTAATGAGCTGAGATAGCTGAGGCATGGATTTTTTATGGAAGAAAAGGACAGGCCCTTGTGAAGCATCTCAGTTAAGTATTGTAAAATCTTAGGAATATTGGGCACTGCTGTGCTTATCCCTTGTGGCTGATTCCAGGCACAGAATCTTTTCCATTTGTCAACATAAGATTTTCTAGTACTAAGCCTTCTTGCCTCCAAAATGACATCCAGCACAGGTTTGCTGAGGGGATGCCAAGAGTGAATTTAGGTGATTAGTCACGCTGAAAGATTCAAAGTTTGGAGCTGCATGTGCAGAATTTGGTTGTTCTGCTGAGGCAGTAAGTAAGGTGCCTGAGGCAGGTGCCACAGGGGAAGGTGTGACATTGCGCAGGAGTGGGTACCAGTGTTGGTGAGGCCAGTCTGGAACAATCACAATCATTTTTGGTTTGTCCTGTTGGACTTTTAGTAGAACTTTGGAGAGCAGAGGCAGAGGGGGAAAGGCATAGACTGATAGGTTCTTCCAGCTGAAGGATAGAGCATCCATTTTCCAGGCTTTTTTGTTTTGAGTTCTTGTGCAGAATTTGTCCAACGGATAGTTCTGGGGTGAGGCAAAAAGATCTACGTCTGGACCCCCCCCAATTTGCGTGTCAACATGCTGAAAATCCGTGGTTCCAGTTTCCATTCGTACGAGTCCATGAGATTTCTGCTTAGTTCGTCTGCCAGAGTATTCAGATTTTCTGGCAGGAATGGAGCTTGTAGTTGAATTGGATAGGTCAAGGATGTGTTCCACGATGCCATGGCTAGTCAGTAAAGGGGGTAGGAGTGTGTACCCCCTGCTTGTTTATGTACCACATAACTGTGGTGCTGTCTGTCCATCATTAATTGTCCTGGATGAAGGTAGTCCTTGAAGGCTGTCAGTGCATTCTGTACAGCTAGCATATCTTTTTGATTGATATGAAGGTGCATTTGATTTGGGCTCCATTTGCCCTGAATGCACTTCCCTGCCAGATGAGTCCCCCAAGCATAGTCTGAAGCGTCTGTAGTTAGGGTTTGGGCGGCGGGGGGTAGAGTGAATGACAGTCTCTTGTTTGATGACATGTCTCCGCCCACCATAGGAACTCATTTGCAGGCAAGGTATGATAGGAATCATTGTTTCCAGGCTGTGACAATGTTGACTCCATAAACTTTTTAAGTACCACTGAAGGTTCCTCATATGCAGTCTTGCATATGGAATTAGAAGAATGCAGGAGGCCATGAACCCTAAGGCTTGCAGAATTCGTCTTGCAGATAGCAGAGTTTTTGTGGCCACCTGTTTGAAGTAAGTTACCAAATCTGAATCTGGATTACACTATATACAGAAACCTTTCCTGTAACTAGTGTAGTCCAGTTTCAGATTTGCTGTATCCATGACTGTATGTAAGCTTCTGAGCACCCCCAAGCTTTCTGTGTTGGAGGGAAGCCTTCTAGCTTATCAGTGGGAGTGGTAAGCACTAGGTAACCTATCTACCACATAAGGAGTGGTTCTGGCTCAGAAACTGTAGTTATTGGCCATTTGGGCAGTTTTTTCATCTCTCTCAACTTTCTCATTTAAAAGCCTACATTGGCACTTGTCCCCCCCCCCTTCCTGCAACTAGTTTAGTCCAGATACAGATTCTTACTTTTAGCACTTGAATTTGCTTATTCGTGATCAGCACTTGTTCAGAACTTGTAAGCACTAAATAACCTACTAATTACTACAGCACTCAACCTTCCTCACCTAGCAGAAAACCGTTTTGGTACTTTCCTCACTTGTTTAGAGAAAAACAGCTCTTGTACTCACTTTCCTCACTTATTTAGAGGAAAATAGTTTTTTTATTCAGGCATGTCCAAGGGTCAGCTCCAAGTGTTCTCTCCTGACTGACTGATAAATCTGGGCATCTTGGAGCAATGTAGAAAATGCCTCATGTACACAGACAACTCTCCTCCTACCACCAAACACTACAACCTGTGAGATGCACTTATCTAGCCAAACTGGAGGTAAAGCTCTCTCCAATCAAGACAGAACTTGACAGTCAAGAGGAGAAGGTAAACACTTGCACCACCCCACACTCATCACAGTCTCACTAAATCTACACCACCAAAATCCACACATAGAAACACAAAAACATTCGCGGAGGCTCTCAATAATAATCTGCTCAAGCAACAGAGACCTCCAAAGCAGAAATGCAAGCAACCTCCACCGCCCCAACCCAACTGACACACAGTCCGCAGACTCAGTGCGCCACTCAACCACAGCCAATAAGGCAAAACAACGTACCCAACACACTAGTCATAGGCGACTCTATAGTCAAGCACACTGATATCCCTATAGTCAAGCACACTGATATCCCACTCACCAGGCTAAACAAGGAGAAGGTTACAGTCAGCTGCCTGTCGGGTGCCAGGATACGCCACATAACCCACACACTCAGGTAACCCACACACTCAGGTCACTCCACAACAAGTACAAATATGACTTGTCATTGTCAGTGTTGGTGTGAACGACCTGAGACGTACCTCCCTGGACTACATGAAGAGAGACATGGAAGAGCTCTCCGATCTTGTAGCCCAGGCAGGTATGACCCTAGCCCTGAGTAGCATTCTGCCATCACCCAGAATAATGCCGCAGTACAAGGACAAAATAATTGACTTCAACAACTGGCTAAGCTTCTGGAGCCATTCTAAAGGGATCTAGTATCCGTCTGCCTGGGATGACATGGTCGACAGACCACGGCGCTTTGCCAGAGATGGCCTGCACCTGTCACCCCTGGGATTCCGGATGCTGGCTAAGATTCTTGCCACCCCTATAGTGCCTTTTTTAGGCAAGGTTCAAATGACAATCTCACCACCGTAACAGGAACAGGCAAGCAAAAACTGAGGGTGATGCTACTCAATGCTAGAAGTCTAAATCTCAAAATGCACTCACTCGAGGCACACCTTAAAATGGAGAACACAGATATCAGTGACTGAGACCTGGTTCAAGGCTCCAGAGAGCAGCCCTGCACTACCAGGCTATAACTCATACCACACTTTTCGGTCATGTAACCTGGACCGGAACACCAAAGGTGGAGGTGTGTCCATATTCATTAAGGATATCCACACCTCCAGGCTAGTTGCTCATTATAATGCAGCCGAGGTTATCCAAGTGCAACTAACTCTGGGCAAAACTGCAATCCAAATTGTAGCTTGCTACAGATCACCCACCATGCCCCAGGATTCCCACTCATCTTTTCTTGATGTACTGGAAAATATTAGGGTTCAACCAAACACCCTAATAATGGGCGATTTCAACTACCCCACCATTAACTGGGAAAACTACTAGTGTACCAACTCCTTCGCTCCATGCTTTCTGGAATTCATACACTCCAATGCCCTGGATCAACTTATCCACACCTCCACCAGGGGCAACAATATCCTAGATCTAGTCATTACCAATATGAGTGACCGGTGCTCCACACCTGAAGTCAACGCCTCATTGGTCCGATTCGACCATAAGCCAATTACCCTAGATATCCACATCCTGCCTACACCCCCCATTAAGGAAACCATGGTAAAAAATTTCTCCAAAGCCAACTTCATGCTTCTTAAGACAGAAGTGGTGAACTTCCATGACACCCATGCAGATGGACAATACAGTTAAGACTACTGAATCCTACACAACTGCACTTTATAACCACTTACATGAGTGCATGGATTGTACTATCCCAAACAGAACCAAGACGCTATCCTCCAAAAAAAAAAAAAAAAAGGAAGCCAATCTGGTGGTCCCATGCCATAAACAAACTGTACAACAGAAGAAAGAAACTCTTGCAAAAGAGAGTAAAATCCCACGAGTGGAGGAGCTCCCTGTCAGCCTCAGTAAGAAGCTGCGATCCCTGATAAAATCCTCCAAACCTAGTTACGAAAACAAAATCGCCACCGATTCTAAAGACAACCACAAAGCATTCTATAGCTATGTCAAGAATCTCAATGGCAACACCCATATCTGCTCCGAGTTGCAGCACAATGGCACTAAATATACAGACCCAACTGATAGCACTGAACCTATCTGCCAGGATGTTGGCTAACTTTACCCCCCTCTCACCCCCTAAAGAGCCCATCTCTATAAATCGGAAGAATGCAAAGTTCCTGTAATCACGGCTGCACAGGTATAAACCACACTCTCCAAAGCCAAGAACACAGCATCCATGGGACCAGACAACATCCCAGGCTGCGTACTACACAACAAACTGGCACTCCACCTAAGTACCATGTTCAATCATAGCCTCACCTCAGGCTTTGTGCCTGCTGAAAGGTGCACAGCAACGGTTATCCTACTCCACAAGGGGGGAAGCCACCACAGACCCCGGGAACTACCTTCCCATTAGCCTGACGAGCCTGGTCTGCAAGGCCATGGAACATATCATCATGGAACTTATAAACAAAGACATTGGTAATCTCCAAACTCTGGATCCCACCCAGTTCGGGTTTGTAAAAGGCAGATCATGTCTCCTAAACCTGACAGACTTCTTTGAAGCAGTCACCAAAGCCGTAGACAAGGGTAAGGTGGTTCACGCAGCCTATCTAGATCTTGCCAAGTCTTTCGACACCATCCCCCACTCTGGAATTATAGATAAACTCACTAAACTAGGTATAAATCCCTATGTCACAAGATGGGTTGCCAACTGGCTCACTGACAGAACCCACACTGTGAAAGTAGCAGACTCCAAATCAGACTTCAGACCAGTGACAAGTGGAGTACCACAGGGTTCGTCCTGGGTCCTCTCCTGTTTGGCATCTACTTCTCTGAAGTACAGGCTAACACAGAAGGTCTTTGGCTAACTAAGTTCGCAGATGACTGCAAACTAGGAACCATAATCGAAACTCCGAACGATGTGGACATCCTACAAAAGGGCCTCACTGAGACAGATGCCTGGTGTCAAAGCCATGGCCTCAAGCTTAATGCCAAAAACTGCATGGTCATCCCCTTTGGTAAAAACTCTGTACCCATGAACTACAACATAGGCGGTAGTATACTTAACACCGAAAGTGTGATAAGAGACCTTGGGACACAGGTGGACAGTAGTCTCTCCTTTGATAGTCACAGTAGTCAGGAAATCCTTCTATGTGATTAAGTGGCACACCTCATCACAAAAAAAAAAAAAAAAAAAAAAAAAAAAAAAAAGTGGTCATTGTTCCCCTCTACTCATCACTCATTAGACCCATTATAGAGTACAACGCCCCTTTTGGTATGTACCTCACAAGACATCTACAACTGGAAAGGCCGCAGAAATACCTCACAAAGAGGATTACTGGCCTCAAACAGATGCCCTATGCAGACTATCTCAAAAAACTCCAGCTTTACTCCGTCGCATATCTCCTACTCAGAGGTGATCTCTGCCTAACATACAAAGCTATATCAAACCCAGAGCTGTTGGACATGCTCCACTAATCCCAATCCCTCAGAGCTACATGCTCTAGGGACCTAAACCTTGTCACCACAATAAACGGAACATGCCGGAGGGATAGATTCCTGTCCCAGAGACTTCCCATACTCTGGAATAAACTACTTATCCATATCAAACAAAGCTTCTCATTAGCACTCAAGAAAAAATCTTGATGATTGGATGGGAAATAGGAAATTCACCCCGGGGATAACCTCTGTGGCTCTGCTCGACAGTGGCACAGGAAAATAAATTTTCTTGGGTGGCAAAAGCCAGGGTACCTTTTTGGCTGGGCTTGTATAGGCCCCCAGGGCCGATAGCCTAGTACCTACCTATGAACCTATGACCCTATCAAAACCACATTGCAAAGTACGTTTTCCAACTTGTTCAGCTGAATGCAATAAATCCTGTAAATCTTTATTTTCCACACAGTCAGAAATCAACATCATTTTCTGTTTAAGCAGTCCCATGATATGCTGTTGATATTTAAGCATATGAAATTGACAGTTTAAAGCCCAGATTGCCAAGGTTGCAGAAGTGTAAACCTTCTTACCCCATCTATCCAGCACCCTGGAATCTCTATCAGAAGGGGTAGGAATTTTAGCAGTAGAGGCCTTAATGCCCTTGAGACCCTGAGAAATGGTTTCAAGGATCTGCAATAGGATTGTTTGAAAAGGAATTTGTGGGAGTCAGGAACCCTGTAGTATATGTCTGGCTTACAAGGAGCCAGAGGCAGAGAATCAGGAGCCATACTAGATTCTGAAAAAACATAAATCAACAATGTCTAGAACAGGAGGTATAGCCAAAGGCTTATGCTGAGGAAGAAGAAGAAAATCCCCAAGTCTCTTTTTAGATTCAGAAAAATCCTGACTTTCCCCAGTGGAAATGTTACTTAAGGTATGTAAAGTTTCACCAAAAGAAAAATCCTCAGGGGGAGAAGCAGAAGGAATGGAATCTTCTGCATCAGAGTCCTCATAAGTAGGTATAGACAAATCCTGCTCATTAGAAAAGTCAGAAGAAAAAGAATCCTGTTCAAAAGATTCGTAATCAATGTCTTGCCTAGGCCTCTTAGAAGGAGGGGGTTGGCTACCTCTGATAAGAGTAATTAAATCTTCAGCCATTTTTGATCATTTGTTTTTTAGGCATAGGGGCCTGCACATGTGGCCCAAGTGTCGGTTTTTTAGACATAGATTTAGATTTTGGCCTTAGTTTTGAAGATGGCGTCGGTCTAATATACAAATCTGTAGGCCTGAAAACAACCTCGGAAGCCGGTGCCTGCACAGCGGCTCCGGACCCATCTAAGGTAGAGACATCCGCGGGATCCATAATTGAAGCATCTCGCAGCATACCGGACTCCGAATGGGTCTCAGTAAAGGCCTGTGAATCAGAAAGTACAGTTGTGTACACCTACCATAAATGTAGATGTTAGAGTGTCTTCACTGTTGCAGTCATGACTGTAGAGTTCTCCCCTGTCGGCAGGCAGCCCTCGGTCGGCCAGAATCCCAAAGTCTGGGTCCGGCGTCGGTTGTTCAACCATGCTCTCTGACGTCAGAGTGCCAGGAGTACAAAGCTGACAGCCGATGCCATCTTCTCCAGTTTTTCTTGCCCCAGATGTCAGGAGTCCCAAAATGAACAAGGTCCCATAACCTTTGCAAATACACCTCAGAAGAATGGTGAAAAAAGGAACCACACAAAAGTAAAAATAAGAGGGGACAGGAGGGAGAGAAACCCAGACTGCAACAGTGAAGACACTAACATCTACATTTATGGTAGGTGTACACAACTGTTCTATGTTCATCGTGTTTCACTGTTGCAGCCATGACTGTAGGGTAGAATCCCAAAGCTGAAAGAAAGGGAGGTGGTCATAAAGAAGGGGCGGCTAAAAGGCCCTGCAAGACTGCAGAGGCAAAGCCTGCCCTAGACTTAGAGTAGAGAGGTAGATTATAGTGCTTAGAAAAATTATGCACTGAACTCCAAGTTGCAGCTTCCAAAATGTCTTTGGTAGGAACTCCCCTGAGGAAGGCCGCAGAAGTGGCAGCAGCTCTGGTGGAATGAGTCCGTATACTCCCTGGGATTTGCTTTCCATGGTGTGAATAAACAAAATCTGATTCCATGAGCAATCCATTTAGAAATGGTCTGTTTTGAAATGGCTTTACCTTGGGAACTTGAAGCACAAGAAACAATTGTTCTGATTTTCTGATGTCCTTGGTTCTGTCCAGATAAAAACGTAGTTGTCTGTGTACATCCAAGGAATGCAAGATCCTTTCCCCTTTATTTTGAGGAGTGGGGAAAAAGGTTGGCAAGTGGATAGTTTGATTTAAAGCCACTTTGGAAACCACCTTAGGCATGAAGGTAGGATTAGTCCTCAAAGATACCTTGTCTTGATGAAAAATAATATAAGGTTCCACAGCCATTAAGAGCTTGTAACTCTGAAACTCTCCTGGCAGATGTTAGGGCTAACAAGATAGCTGTCTTCCAGGATAAAAACTTGATGTCAGAAGAGGCAGCAGGCTCAAAAGGAGGCAAGGTTAGTTTTTCCAAAACATAGTTGAGATCCCAAGCAGGAATGGTGGGAGATCTAGGAGGTCTTAAGTTCTTAGCTCCTCTGAGAAACTGTCTCATGAGCTGGTGGGAAAAGATGGGAGGGTCTGTATTATAATGAGCAGAAATAGCAGAGGCATGTATCTTAATGGAAGAGAAAGAGAGACCCTTGTGTAAGAGATCTGTTAAGTAAAGTAATGTTAGGAAGAAGAGGATCAGAATCCTGAGCCTGCATCCAGGAACAAAATCTTTTCCATTTTCCTACATAAGATTTTCTAGTGCTAGGACGTCTGGCTTCTAAAATGACATCCATAACCTGCTTGGGTAGGGAAGAAGAAATCAAAGGCCCTGGATTAACCAGGCCACCAGGCTGAGAGTTCTGACATGAGAGTGTAGAACCCGACCCTGATGTTGAGACAGAAGGTTCGGAGACCAAGGTAAAACCCAAGGGGGCTCCAGGCATAGGTTTTTTTTTTTTTTTTTAGAGTTGGATACCAAAACTGCCGAGGCCAATTTGGAGCCAGCAAGATAATCATCTTGGGCTTGTCCTGTTTTATCTTCAAAAAAAAAAAAAACAGTGGAAGAAGAGGAAGAGGCAGAAAGGCATATCCCGAAAGGTTCCTCCAACTGAATGACAGGGCATCCACTTTCCAAGCTTCTCTGTGGAAAATCCCTGGTGCAAAAATTCTGTAGTTGATGATTGAGATGGGATGCAAAGAGGTCTATGCGAGGACATCCCCAGACTGCTGTTATCATCCTGAATATTTTGGTGTCCAGCATCCATTCGTGTGGATCCGAAAGGTTTCTGCTCAGACTGTCTGCCAGGAAGTTTTATTTCCCTGGTAGAAACTGAGCTTGAAGATCCAGATTGCAAGCTAGAGCGGTGTTCCACAGATCCATGGCTAGTCTGCAAAGGGGGTACGAATGAGATCCCCCTTGCTTGTTTATGTACCACATAACTGTGGTGTTGTCTGTCCGTAGTAGTTGTCCTGGTTGTAAAAGACTCCTGAAGGCCAACAGAGCTTTCTGAACGGCTAACATTTCCTTTAAATTGATATGCAGGTGCTTCTGATCTTTTGTCCAAAGGCCCTGCAGACAGTTGCCCTGAAAATGGGCTCCCCAAGCATAATCCGAGGCGTCCATGGTTAGAATCTGAGTGGCAGGAGGCAGAAGGAAGGGTTTCCCTTTGTTTAGAACACATGCCCTGGACCACCAAAGAAATTCCTTTTGAAGGCAAGGAAGGACAGAGATCAGAATGTCTAAACTGTGGCAATGCTGAGACCATACACTTTTTAGGTACCACTGTATTTTCCTCATGTGTAGTCTTGCATATGGTACGAGAAGGATGCAGGAGGCCATGTAACCCAAAGCCTGCAAGAATTTCCTTGCAGATAGTGGAGTTAAAGTTGCCAAGGTTTTGAAAGTTGAAGCCAGCTGTAATTGTTTTTCGGATGTCAGAAATGCCATCTGGGTTGTGGTGTTTAGAAGAGCACCCAGAAAAGTCATCTGTTGTGATGGTGTCAAATTTGACTTTATGTTTACAGAGAATTCCAGGAACTTGAGGTTCTGTACAAATTCTAGATGCTGGAGTAAGACATCCTTGCTGTCTGCCTGAATTAGACAATCATCCAGATAAGGGTAAATTTGAATTCCCGTTGAGTCTGCAATAAGCTACTACTGGAGCCAGGCATTTGGGTGCAGTAGACAATCCAAAGGGCAGCGCAAAGAATTGAAAGTGCCTCGATCCGGCCTTGAACCCGAGGTATTTTCTGCGATCCTGCCTGATGGGAATGTGTAAATATGCCTCCTTTAAATCCAAAGTTACCATCCATGCATCTTTGGACAGCATTGGAAGTAGCTACTGTAGAGTAAGCATCTTGAATTTTGGAATCTCTAGCAAGGTATTCAAGACCGACAGATCCAGGATGGGTCTCCATCAGTTTTGCTTCCTTGGGACTAGAAAGAGCCTGGAGTAAAAACCTTTTCCCATCTCTGAAAGTGGAACCAATTCTATGGCATTCATAGCCAAAAGAGCTTCCACCTGGTTTAAGGCCTCCGTCCATTGATGTTTTGGAAGGTCTGGCCATCCGCTTGGCCTTGGCAAGGTATGAAAATGGAATTTGCAACCTCTTAAAACCACATCCAAAACCCACTTGCCTTGGGTTATTAGAGTCCAATTTTGATAAAAAAAGAAAGAGTTTTCCTCCGAGAGGGGCTTCCAGGCAAGAAGTTCCTGTAGCCCAAGAGGGAGTCATTGAGTTAGTTTCCTTTGAGTTTGTGACCGGTCCTCTCCTCCCCTAGGGGTGGAAGCAGTCCACTGTCTTGGTCTATAAGACTAACCCGGTCAACAAATGTAAAATAAATAATAAAAATAAAAATAAGAAGCTTGAGTTTGAGGCCTTCCTCTGGAGCATCTATATCTACCCCTCTGAGGCCTGTCTGAAGTGGGAAAGGACCAATTTTTTGAAGGCCAATTCCTGCTAAATCGAGGTGGCTGTACTTGTAAGAAATCTTTAACTGTTTGCATGGATTTCGCCTTATCCTCCATCTTTTTAATGAAACAAAACATTATGCTGAACAGGAGCATCCAACAATTTAGCCTTTACTTGTTCAGGCAAATTTTGTTCCCTTAGCCATGCATGCCTTCTAATGACTGTGCCAGAGGCCGCAGCCCTACAAGAAACCTCCAAGGCATCAAATCCACAGTGTAAACCATGCTTCCCAACTTGTTCAGTGGCATGCAATAAGTCATGTAATTCCTCATCATCTGCACAGGCAGAAATGGAAGAAAGCTTCCGTTTAAAACGGACAAAAGAAATTGTTGGTATTTCAGCATATGAAACTGACAGTTTAAAGCCCTAATGGACAAAGTAGCAGAAGTGTACACCGTTTTGCCCCATCTTTCTAAGGATCAAGAATCCTTTTCAGTAGGAATGGGATTTTTGGCAGAAGCGGCCTTAACTCCCTTAGGGCCCTGAGAAATGGTTTCAGGGTCAGCAGAAGGGTTCTTGTATAAAAACTGGTGGGACTCAGGAACCCTGTAATATCTATCAGGCTTAACAGGAGCAGGAGGAAAAGAGTCAGGGGTTAAGTTAGCCTCCGAAAAGGCATCATCCACAATATCCAAAACAGGAGGAATAGCCAGGGGTCTATGTTGGGGAAGAAGAAGAAAATCCCTCAGTCTTTTCTTAGATTCCAAATACTCCTGTCCTTCCCAGTGGAAATGTTCCCTCATTTCATGCAAAGTTTCCCCAAAAGAGAAATCCTCAGGGGGAGAAGCTGAAGGAATGGATTCCTCAGCATCAGAATCCTCATAAGGAGGGAAAGAATATTCCTGATCAGAAGAAGAAACTGAGGAAACAGAAGCCTGATCAGAGGAATCATAATAAACATCCTGCTTTGGCCTTTTATCTGGAGGGGGGTGTGAACCCCTAATTATAGTAAGTAAATCCTCCGCCATCTTGAGTAACTGTTTCTGTGACTTGGGAGCCGGTTCAGAAGAGGCCTGTGTTGCAGTCTTTGATTTAGGAGTCTTTGCCTTTGTCTTTGGCTTTGCCTTTATTAGAAGCTGAGTAGGCCTGAAAACCCCTTCGGAAGCCAGTACCTGCACAGCGGCTCCGGACCCATCCGAAGGAGCATTGTCCGAAGGTCCTGCGATAGAAATATTTAAAGGCCGGGTTGGCTCCTCATGAGAGTCCATTTCGGCCATCGGTTCTGAAATGGCCGACAGGGGCTGCAAAAGCGCCTCACTGACGACGGCCGAACCTGAAGCTGGCTCCACTTGTGCGCTATCATCAGATTTGGACCTCGAAGGCCTGTCTTTATCCTTGCGACGTTTGTGAACTCCGGTAGCCGGAACCGTAGCAGACTATAATTTGTAGTTAAAGCGCCTACCGAAGTAATGAAAAGCAAAATCGTACCTTCGCTTAATTGTACGTTGATTGAATCTAGCACAAAACCGACAACTAGCTACGTCGTGGTCAGGGCCTAAGCAAGGAATACAGTAAGAATGAAAATCCTTATGAGGTATTTGCTTCCCACATGAAATACAATTAACTTTTTCTGACATCGGAGTGGAGCAAGAAAAAAGTTTCCCCAACGGGGTACTTAGCTTTGAGTGAAGAAAATCTTCGGACTGAAACTTATCAGGAAAAATAGTCAGGAGTCAGCCGACTGGCACTTGCGAACTGCTATCACTGCATGGCAAGAAAGACTGGAGAAGATGGCGTCGGCTGTCAGCTTTGTACTCCTGGCGCTCTGACGTCAGGGAGCATGGTTGAACAACCGACGCCGGACCCAGACTTTGGGATTCTGGCCGACCGAGGGCTGCCTGCCGGCAGGGGAGAACCCTACAGTCATGACTGCAACAGTGAAACACGATGAACATGTAGTGGGCATCTGGGGCTGCGAAAGCACCTCACTGAGTACCGACGAACAGGCGCCTGGCTTAGGAGAAGCGTATTTAGTTTTGCACCTTGACGGTCTTTCTTTGCGTTTTTGTATTCCGGTAGTCGGATTGCTAAAAGACGACATTTCTGGATAATTAAATCATGAACCAAAATATTTAGAAGCAAAAATATACAGACGTTTAATAGTGCGCTGATTAAATTTAGCACAAAACCGACAGCAAGGTACATTGTGGTCAGGGCCTAGGCAAGGAATACAGTGCAAATGAAAATCCGTATGAGGTATTTGCTTCCCACAAGTAATGCAATTATTAACTTTTACGGACATCGGTAAGGAGCAAGAAAAAAGTTTACCCAATGGGGTACTTAGCTTTTAGTTGAAGACTACGGTTCTGAAACTTGAAAACGAAAATTTCAGGAGTCTGCTGACCAGCACTTGCTAACTGCTTCGGACACCACGCGGCAAGAAAGACTGATGTAATGGCGTCTGCTGCATGTTTTATACCCCCGACGACCTGACGTCATAGAAGGGACAGCAACCGACGCAGGACCCAAGACTTTGTTAATCAGGCCGACTGAGGGCAACATGCCAGATTACCCAGATGTAATGGCTGCAACAGCGAAACACGAAGATCATCATAATAGTCTTCAGTAGGGTTGGTGGACTGCCAGTCACTCCTCTGCCTAAGGATTTCTAATACCTCAGCAAATGAGATATCCTCAGAGGGGGACAATGGGGACCCTTCTGATTCATCCAAGTCAGTATCAGATGTCAGGGACTCCTGTGGGGAGTCTAAACGCTTCCTCTTACAGGATTCTCCTCCTGGGAACCTCAACAGTGGGGGCTTCTGGTGAGGTCTCTGAAGAGCAGGGGCCACCCAATTGGCTTCCCAAGGCTCTGGGTCTCTATGCTTGGCAAGGATCTGTGAAGCAGAAGCAGACACAGGCGCTTTAGGGGAGGAGGTAGCCGGACCTGAAGTCGAAGATGTCAGAGGAGACATAACTCTCCTCATGGCTTCAAGGGCACCTTTATTCCGACGGGAATGGACAGATTCATCTGAGGAAACAGTTCAATACCCCCGGTACCGGGACAGTGGGCTCAGAGCCAGAAGTAGGAGCAAAGCTCATCCGAGCTGAAGCCCCGAGAGGCAGAGTCAGAACTGACAAGTTGGTCCGACTATCCTCCCTGGACTCTACCAGAGTGTCTGCTCCTAGATTCCTTGATCGGCGCCAAGGATGTCTGAGTAAACTGAGCCAAAGACACTGGAGCGGGGTTCTGCTCCAGAGGCTCAACGATCATAAAGTCCAACTCCTCCGGCTCTGAAGGACCGGTATGGCTCGGAGGAGGAAGAGTAATAGCTGGTAAAAGGGTCTTAGTTTCCGAAGCCGCTTGGGTTGGAGCCGATAAGAATTTAGCAAAGGCCGTTGCCTGTAAAAGGTTCTGCACCACACGATCCACTTCCAAATCGGAAAGGCTAATCGAAGACCGAGATGAGTGGCTAGAAGGAAGCAGACTGCAGGAGTGGAGACTTGGGCACTTCGGATATCAGGGACTGGCTCCGAAAGGACAAGATGGATGGCTCCGAGGTCTGAGGAACAGACAAAGACTTTTTAGATTTAACTTCAGAAGTAGAAGTCTTGGAAGACTTTTGAGGACGTACTGGATCCATCTTGGTCACTCAAAGCTTCTTGGAATGAAGATTTAAGTAAACCTCTGTCTTATCAACTTTCTCTTTCTCTCCTGGAGAACTCTAAAACAGAAAAAATGACAGATGGAGCAGCTTTCCTGGAGATGCAATGCTCCCAAACAAACACAATGACAGACATTTTCTGCCCACATTTAGGACATTTTTTAAATTCTTATTTAGGGTTTGTCTTGGTCAGCCATACTGTAACGCACAGTATCAAAAAGGGTGCTGTAAAAACTAGACCCACCCAAACGATAATCAAACTAGCCCCTTTAAAAACTATGGGCTAAACAGTAGTCAGCACACACAACTATTTATCTAAACTGTAAATAGATAAATGTGTCAAAGTTGTCAAAGTCTATCTAAAAGGCACACAACTATACTATACACTATTACACCTGCATCTAAGCTCTAACACTAATTATTTTAAAGCTGTGACAAAAAAAGGTCACTATTCAAACTTTGAAGGTTAAATGCAACAAGCGACAGAAAGGTCACTATCTAAGCATACAGTATAATCTAAAGTACTAATAAAAATATAAAGTACAGTTGTGTACCTACCATAAATGTAGATGTTAGACTGTATTCACTGTTGCAGTCATTACAATTGGGTTATCCTGCTGGCAGGCTACCCGCAGTCGGCCTGAATTCCAAAGTCTAGGTCCGGCGTCTGTTGCCGTCGCCTCCTCCCTGATTTCAGTGCACCAGGGGTATAATAGATGCAGCCTACGCCAATTTCTTCAGTTAGTCTTGCCCCAGATGTCAGGTGCCCCCAAAAGGGTAGGCTAAAAACACGTCTATAAAGCATGCATGCACCCATTAACAAGTTTCCTTCATCTACAAGCAAATACACCACATAGGTTGTATAGAATAGAGAAGTACAGATAAGGTCCAGCACAGGTAAGGGGGATGGTGGGTGGGTAACCTGGACTGCAACAGTGAATACACTAACATCTACATTTATGGTAGGTACACAACTGTACTATGTTCATCGAGTTTCACTGTTGCAGTCATTACAATTGAGTTAATCCCAAAGCCAAGGTTGGGACGCTGGAACTAAATAGAATTAGGAGCGGCTATGAGGCCCTGCAGGACTGCAGTGGTAAAGCCTGCCCTGGATTTGGAGTAGAGTGTTAAGTAGTAGTGCTTGGTAAAAGTGTGCACTGAACTCCAGATTGCAAACTCTAGAAAGTCTTTGGTTGGCACTTCTCTGAGGAAGGCTGCTGCTCTGGTTGAATGTGGCGTAATGCCATTAGGCACCGACTTGCCATGTTGAGAATAGCATAAACAAATGCAGTGACCTATCCACTTTGAAATAGTCTGCTTTGAGATGGCCTTTCCTTGTGATCCTGCAGCATATCCTACCAGTAATTGCTCAGTCTTTCTGAAAGCTTTGGTTCTGTCCAAGTAGAAGTGCAGTTGCCAGTGTATGTCCAATGAATGCAGAAGTTTCTCACCCTTATTCTGTGGGTTTGGATAAAAGGTAGGCAAATGGACAGTTTGGTTTTGGTTGAGGGCCACACTGGACACTACTTTAGGCATAAATGTGGGGTTTGTCCTTAGAGAAACCCTATCCGGATGGAAATGATAAAAGGTTCCACAGCCATGGGTGCCTGTAACTCAGACTCGTCTTGCAGAGGTTACTGCTAGGAGCAGAGCTGTTTTTCATGATAAAAATTTTATATCAGCTGTAGCGGCTGGCTCAAAAGGAGGCAGAGTGAGTTTTTCCAAGACATAATTGAGGTCCCATGCAGGTACTGGTGATCTCCTTGGAGGCCGTAAGTTTATGGCTCCTCTGAGGTACTGCCTTAATAAAGGATGAGAAAAAATATGTGGCTCTGTAATAATGAGCTGAAATGACAGAGGCATGAATCTTAATTGATGAAAAGGAAAGGCTTTGTCCAGCATCTCAGTTCTGAGGGATATTTGGAGCAATCATGTCAATTCCTTGTGCCTGGTTCCAAGCACAGAATCTCTTCCATTTTTCTGCACAAGATTTTCTGGTACTGGGCCTCCTGCATAAGATTTTCTGGTACTGGGCCTCCTGCATAAGATTTTCTGGTACTGGGCCTCCTGCATAAGATTTTCTGGTACTGGGCCTCCTGCATAAGATTTTCTGGTACTTGGCCTCCTGCATAAGATTTTCTGGTACTGGGCCGCCTGGCCTCCAAAGATAACATCCATCACCGCTTTAGAGAGAGGTGTGTTTTGAAAAGCTACATTATCTGCCATACTGCCAGATTTAAGGTCCCGAGTTGGCTATGCAGGATCTGATTGTTTTGTTGGGTCAATAAGTGAGGAATTTGAGGCAATGTCCATGCTGGGCATTGAGCCAAGTTCCTTAGGATTGGGTACCAGTGCTGGCAGGGCCAGTCTGGGGCAATCGGTATCATTTTTGGTTTCTCGTCTGACCATTAGGATTACCTTGGAAGGAGAAGCAGTGGGGGAAAAGGCATTAAGTTTTTCCAGCTGAAAGACAGAGCATCCACTTTCCATGCTTGCCTGTGTTAAGTCCTTGTGCAGAATCTCTGTAGTTGGCAGTTGTGAGGGGAGGGAAATAGGTCTATGTCCGGGCATCCCCAATTCCTTGTTATCATGTTGAAGACTTGTGGATCCAATTTCCATTCGTGGGGATCCATGAGGTTTCTGCTTAGTTCGTCTGCCAGAGTACTTATTTTTCCTGGCAGGAATTGTGCTTGCAGATGTACTTGGCAAGTCAATGATGTGTCCCACAAAGTCATAGCTAGTCTGCAAAGGGGGTAGGAATGTATGCCTCCCTGCTTGTTTATGTACCACATGACTAAGTATTGTTTGTCTTTATCAGTAGCTGTCCTGGATGAAGTAGATCCTTGAAGGCTGTCAGGGCATTTTGAACGGCTAGCATCTCTTTTTGATTGATATGTAGATGCATTTGGATTGCGGACCATGAGCCCTGAATACATCTTCCTGCCATGTGGGCCCCCCAGGCATAATCTCATGCATCTGTTGTCAATGTCTGCCTGGCTGGGGGTATGGTGAATGGCTGCCCCTTGTGGTGGCAGGCCTTTGCCCACCATCAAAACTCCTGTTGCAAGCAGGGAATGAGTGTAATTATTGTTTCCAGGCAGTGGCAATGTTGAGTCCAAACACTTTTTAGATACCATTGTAGTTTCCTCATATGCAGTCTTGCATATGGAATTAGCAGAATGCAGGATGCCATGAAGCCCAAAGCCTGCAGAATTTTTCTTGCAGTTAACTGGGTGTTTGTTGCCAACTTTTTGAAATAAGTAGTCAGTTGCCTTTGTTTGTCTGGCATGAGATAAGCCATCTGGGCAGTTCTATTTAAGCTTTCACCCAGGAATATTATTTGAGAGGGCGCAAGCTTTGATTTCTTTTCGTTTACTGTGTACCCTAGGCATGTTAATAATCTTTTTACAAACGCCAGATGCGGTAGTAGTATGTCCTTGTTCTCTGCTTGAATAAGGCAGTCGTCCAAGTAAGGATAGATTTGTATTCCTCTGTCTGCAAAATGCAATTACTGGTGCCAGGCATTTTGTGAAGACCGTGGGTGCAGTAGATAAGCCAAAGGGCAGTGCAGAGAATTGGTAGTGCATTGAGCCAGCTATGAATCTGAGGTACCTTCTGCATGACTGATTGGGACATGCAGGTATGCCTCTTTTAGGTCTAAAGTTACAAGCCAAGTCTTCTTGCCCAGCATGTGCAGAAGCTGCTGCAGTCAACATTTTGAAATATCCAGGTATGTGTTTAGTATAGACAGGTCCAGTATTGGCCTCTAGGCTTTGTCCTTCCTGGGCACCAAGAAAAGTCTTTAATAAAATCCTTGCCCCTGCTCTTGCTGCGGTACTTGTTGAATGGCCCTCATGTCCATGAGGGATGAAACTTTTTTTTGTGCCTCTGCCCATTGATTTTTTGGCAGGTCTCGCATACTGTCTGCCCTTGGCAGGGTGTGAAAGTGGAACCTGTAACCCTGTGACACTATGTTCAAGACCCATTTGTCCTGGGTGATTAGGTGCCAGTTTTGAGAAAAAAGTGCTAGTTTCCCCCCTAAAGGAGCTGCCAGAAGATAAGTGCTTGGCGCTGGCAGGAGGAAGTCACTGGGACTGCTTTCTGTATGGCTGTGGACTTGTCTTCTCCGTTTTTGGAGGTAGAAGCACCCCATTGTTTAGACCTGTATTTGCCTTGGGGCTGGGATCTGCTTCTAGGGCATCTGTATCTGCGCCTCTGTGGCCTGTCTGACACTGGAAAGGACCAATTCTTTGTAGGCCAGTGTCTGCTAAATCTTGGAGGCTGTACCTGTAAGAAATCCTTGACTGTTTGCATAGATTTGGCTTTGTCCTCCATTTTCTTCAACACCTCTTCTGCTTTAACACCAAACAAGGTATCATGCTGTAATGGAGCATCTAATAATTTTGCTTTAACATGATCAGGCAGATTCTGTTCCTTTAACCAAGCATGCCTCCTAATGACAGAACCCGTAACAGCGGCTCTACAGGAGGCCTCCGAAGAATCAAAACCACATTGTAAAGTATGCTTTCCAACTTGTTCAGCTGCATGCAATAAATCCTGTATTTCTTTGTTTTCTGCACATTCAGAATTTGACAACATTTTCTCTTTAAGCAGTGACAATGTATTGCTGATATTTAAGCATATGAAACGGACAATTTAAAGCCCTTATAGCCAAGGTAGCACAAGTGTAAATCTTTTTTCCCCATCTGTCCAGTGCCCTGGAATCTCTGTCAGAGGGGGTAGGGTTTTTTGCAGTGGAAGCCTTACCCCCTTGGGACCCTGAGAGACAGTTTCAGCAGCAGGGTTTTTAAAAAGAAATTTGTGGGAGTCTGGAACCCTGTAGTATCTGTCAGGCTTAACAGGAGCTGGAGGTAAGGAGTCAAGAGTCAGACTGGACTCTGAAAAAACATCACCTACAATGTCTAGCACAGATGGAATAGCCAGGGGCCTGTGCTGAGGCAGTAAAAGAAAATCTGAGCCTTTTCTTAGATTCTGAATAATCTTGGCTCTCCCAGTGAAAATGCTCCCTCATGGTATACAGTGTTTCCCCAAAAGAATAATACTCAGGAGGAGAAGCTGAGGGGATAGATTCTTCAGCATCAGAATCCTCATAAGGAGGAAGACAGTATTCCTGATCAGAAGAGGAATCAGATTAAATGGAAACCTGATCTGAAGATTCATATTCTACCTCTTGCCTAGACCTCTTGAGGGGGATGAGAACCCCTGATCAAAGTAATCAGGACTTCGGCCATTTAGAGCACCTGTTTTTTAGGCATGGAGGCCTGTCCATGGGGCTGTTGTACTTAACGCCCTCAGAAGCAGATGACTGCTCAGCGGCTCCGGACCCATCTGAGGGAATGGTTTCCGAAAGTCCAATACCTTGAGTTTCTGTAGGCCTGGTTAACTCCTGCAGCTCTAAAATAGCAGTTGTCAGGGGCTGCGAAAGTGCCTCACTGAGAACCGGCGACTGGCCTAGTAGAAGCCTCGTCGTCGGTTTTGGACCTCTGATGCCCGTCCTCTTTTTCTTTGCATTTTTTTGTAAACTCCGGTAGTCGGTTGTTCCGACGGCATTGTATAATTAAATCTTCTACCAAAGTAATGAAAAGCAAAATCGACATTTAATAGTGCATTGGTTAAATCTAGCACAAAACTGACAACTAGCAACATCGTGGTCAGGGCCTAGGTAAGGAATACAGTAAGAATGAAAATCCTTACGAGGTATTTGCTTCCCACAAGAAATACAATTAACTTTTTCTGACATCGGTCTGGAGCAAGAAAAAAAGTTTCCCCAACGGGGTATTTGGCTTTTAATGAAGACTTCGGATCTGAAATTCGAATTTGAAAATCTCAGGAGTCGGCCGACCAGCACTTACGAACTGCTTTTGCTTCGGGCACCATGCGGCAAGAAAGAAAATGGTGTCAGCTGCATCTTTTATACCCCTGGTGCACTGACGTCAAGGAGGAGGCGACAGCAACCGACGCCGGACCTAGACTTTGGAATTCAGGCCGACTGCAGGTAGCCTGCCAGCAGGATAACCCAATTGTAATGACTGCAACAGTAAAACACTATGAACATCTAGGCCCAAGTAAAACTAGGCCAAAAGAGCTAAATACTAATTTTAGAAAAGAGGCACACCAAGGGAAGGGAAACTACACAAAAAGCTATAAGGGCTTATCTAAGTATTAAAACAAGAAGTTATGTACTCACTATAACGTTTGATGCATGTAGTCCATCTCGCCTCATATTCTTACCCGTGGGTTCGGAGCCAAATGTCGGCTCAGACTCGGCCAAAGTCTTTCTATTGGCTGGGCTAAGAAGGTATCCCATGCTGCATTGCTCTATATCCCCAGATCTAGTTTGCTGCGAACACCAGCACTCATTCTCCATGCATAACACCCAAGGAAAGGAACAACAAACCGAGAATGAAGGGAGCTCTGAAAGCAGACCTAACCTCCAGATCCTCCAGGAAGAGGGAGGGAGGGTAAGAATGTGAGGCGAGATGACTACATACATTGAACGTTATGGTGAGTACATAACTTCTTGATGTTATGTAGTCCAATCTCGCCTACATTCTTACCCGTGGGACAGCGTCCCTAGCACCTAAATCCTGGGAGGCTCAGTGGAAAATACTCCTGAGCACTGTGGAACCAAAGGAAGACCTGCCCCTAGACACCACATCCACTTGTAATGAGTAACAAAGGTGTGAGGAGATGCCCAGGTAGCCGCAGCACAAATATCATCCATAGACAATCTGGCCTGATAGGCTGTAGATGTAGATACAGACCTAGTAGAGCGAGCCTTCACCGGGAACGGAAGATTTTTACCCCCTGAGGAATAAATGAAAGAAATGCAATTGGAGATCCACCTGGACAGGAGACCCAATGTTGTTTTCCGAAAAGGAAACAACTGATCAGATTTTCTGAGGTCTTTGGTTCTGTGCAGGTAAACATGTAATTGCCTGTGTACATCCAATTGATGAAATTTAAATTCAGCCTTGTTTGAGAACTGGGGAAAAAACACTGGCGACTCAATAAATTGATTAAGATTACTGATGGATACCACTTTGGGAAGAAAGGAAGGGTTAGGCCCAAGAGAAACCCTGTCCTTATGAAAAATTCAAGTATGGGGGTTTTATTGATGGTGCTTGAATCTCTGAAACTCGTCTGGCTGATGTGATGGCTACTAAAAAGATAGTCTTCCAGGTCAAGAATTTTAAATCACAAGTAGCTGCAGGTTCAAAAGGTGATTAAGTAAGAGCCTGTAGAACAAAGTTGGACGGAGCAACAGAGAGCCCTTCAGGAAAGCTTTACAGAGTCTGTGAGCCATCAGACTAGGCTCAATAGCGACATGAAAGTTAGAAATCGCCGCCAATTGGACTTTTATGGTGGCTGACGTGGAGCCCTGGCGAACGCATAAACAAGAACTCCAAAACAGATGAAATCGGAGCCGTGTAAGGGTCAATCCCTTGGGCATGAGCCCAGATTGAAAATCTCTTCCATTTGCTGGAATAAATCTTTCTGGTAGAGGGCTTATGAGAGGAAGATAAGATATGAACTACCTCTGGCAAGAAATGCTGACACCTAACCAATGACGGAAGTGGAGTAGCCAGGCCGTCAACTTGAAGGTCCGCAGAGAAGGATGGAGTTGCCCTGACATGTGTGTCAATAAGTCTGGTTGTGGGTCCAGAATCCAAGGCGCGTCCACTAGGAAGGGATGCAGAAAGGGGAACCAAACCTGATGAGGCCAGTGTGGGGCAATCATTCAGCTTCCCAAGGATTGCGCTTTCTGAATAACCTTTGATAGCAAGGGGACCGGAGGAAAGGCATATAGAAGACCAGAGGGCCAATCGTGGACTACAGCATCCCTGGGTGGCTCCCCCAGAGGGGGGGGGGGGTCAACGTGAAGTAGCTGCTGCAGTTGGCATTGAGGGGGCTGGCAAAAAGGTCACAGCAAGGCTGACCCCATCTGCAGAAGAACCGTTCCGCAACTTGACTGTTGAGGGACCACTCGTAAGGCATCAGAATAGCTCTGCTCAACCCGGCTGTGATCACATTGGACTTCCCCGGAATGTGCATTGCCACCAGAAAATATTAAAAAGACACTGCCCACTGCCACACTCGTATGACCTCTCTGCACAGGGGATATGACTTGGTTCCTCCCTGTTTGTTCAGATACCACACCACTGACATATTATCCGAGTGGATTGCAACAGTCCCGAGAGGGAGAAAGCTCTGAAGTGCATGCAACGCAAGGAGCACAGCTCTCATCTCCAGGACATTGATATGCAAAATATATCTTGTGCTCTTGCAAAATATATCTTGTGCTCTTGCCACGTGCCTTGGACTGTCCTGCCTAGATAATGCCCCCCCCCCCCCGACCCCATCCGGGAGGCATCTGTGGTCACCTTGGCAATCGGGGCAGCGTAACGAAGGGATTTCCCATGTCCAGATTGCTGGTGTAAAGCCACCAACTGAGATCCTGTTTGCACCTCTCCGTGAGATGAATGGGGTGAGAAAGTGGAAGCCGTTGGAGAGACCACTGGGCAAAGAGAAGCCACTGAAAGAGTCTCACCTTGCTAGAGGGACTAATCAACTGGGACAGAGCAGACAATTTTGCCAAGACCGGTGACTGAGTCCCTGTACCACTCTATCGATGTCCACATCCGATAATGTCCTGGAGGATTTGGAGGACAGGGAGGGAGACCGAGATCTCCTCTCAGGTGATACCTGCCTAATACTGGGTGATCGGCTCCGAATAGGTTCCAATATAATTGGAGCAGACGCCGGTTCCATCACTACTGACACTTCCTGCGGCCCCGAAGACTAAGCTGATTTAGCTATTTTCTCCAGTGGCTCCGAGGAGACTGAAGAAGGAGCCGGAGATCTCTTTTGTGATTTAGTGGCTTTAGCTTTAGAGCTGGAAGCAGATTCCAGACCCTCTTCGAATGAGGGTTTCAGAAGTCCCTTCAGAATTAACTTATTCTTTCTTTCCTGAAGCACCCTGGGACTAAATGCATGACAGAAGCTGCAAGACTCTTGCAGATGGATTGCTCCCAGACAATATACACATACCGAATGCCCATCGGTAATGGACATTTTATAGCCACACTTTGAGCATTTCTTGAAGCCCAAGGGCTTGTGCTCCTTAGAATCTTTAGACACTGTAAAGGATTAACAACAGTCACCAAGACCAAAAATCAAAGGAACAGCACTGACTGGAAAAAAAAACAGCCACAAACTAACACCAAACTATCCTCCGACACACACGCAATAGAAGGATTAGGACTAAACCTCTAAAACGGTTTTAGGCCGGAAAGCAAGGGGACAGACTAGGTCCTCTAACTGAAACAGGCCTAGCCCGTTGGAGCAGCTAGTGGGATACCACAGAACAATTACACACACCACAAAATTTTTTCACAAAATAACACCAAAAGAGCAATTCTCTCAAGAAGAAGAAAAAAGGGTACTTAGCCATAGCCAAGAGCGAGACCACATCAGAGCTACACGAGCGGCAAACGAGATCTGGGAATATAGAGCAATGCAGCATGGATACCTTCTTAGCCCAGCCAATAGAAAGACTTTGAGCTAGAAAAGTTTGGCTGAGTCGGAGCAGACATTCGGCTCCGAACCCACAAGTAAGAATGTAGGCGAGATGGACTACATAACATCTATAATTCAGAAAGATTTATCAATACTATGAAATATTTTTAAGAAAATAAGGTTTTTACTGGCCCAAGCTAGCGAGAACCTCCGATCCATTACAGCGGCAAAGTAGATCTGGGGTAACTAGGTGCATCATGGGATAGGGGACTTTACCTCGAGCTATCTGAAGACCTCGAGCTTAGTGGTAGGCCGACTCGGAGCAGAGGATCGGCTCCGAACCCATCTGTAAGAATGAACGGAGAGACAGAACTTCACATCGCTTACTTACATAAAAGTAGTATGCACCCGTATGTACCCCCCACATATTTTCAACAACAGTTACGAATCAATTACTAAACTTGCAAAACTTAATACTAATAAAGACAGTATGGATAAAAATCCGTAGCAGAAGATTTTTCTCATAGAGGCTATAGTAATGACAATATACAAAGAATCTCTATGGAAATAATGAATTATTTTAATAATGATATTTTTCCTATTTTTTCTGAGAAGAATACATTAAATAAAAGAAAGACAGAAAAGTAAGACTTCAAATACTCAAAACAATGGAAAAACCTTTAGATGTATTTTACCCCATGACAGAAATACAAAAAAGTTAAGCATATAATTAAACATTGGACTGCGTTGAAACACATACTAGTTTTTAAAGACTTTAGTACTAGTCATTTAACATTTCGATATAAAAATTAAGTAATATTAAACAAACTGTTATAAAGAACAGGAAAAATATTCTCATTCAATTAAAATAAGTTTGGTACTCTATTTAAATTGTAGTTATTTTAAGTACATTTTTTCCAGAATCTTGTATTATGCACCCACCTTCACAAAAAATTATTTAAGAGGCCATGTTACTTGTAATTCTGCTAATATTTATGTGTGTAATGTGTCCTTAGGACAGTATTCTATATAGGAAAAACGAATAGGAGGCTTAAAGATAGAATTTGTGAACATCTTTCAGAAATGCATAGAAAACTTGATACCAATTCTCTACATAGACATATTAGGGACACAGATGACAAACATGAATTTATTTTTTTTATTTTACAGAACATGTATGAAAATATTAGAAGAGACGCATATAACTACACCGAAACAGTGGAAAATAGGTGGATATTGTGATTTAAAGCTCACCAACACCTTGGTTTAAATGAGAGCATAACTATAAAACCTATTCTTAAAGAAAGGCATAATAAAATATAAAAAATACAATAAGGCTATTACAGCATTAAGTTACAATTTTTATTAAGATGGAGTTGATTTTAACTTTTGTTTTCATAGTGACTATTCAGGATTGGTCTTGTACAGATTGATCATGTGATTAATTATTTCAGTATTTAAGAAGCACGGGTGCCGATTTATTAAATCCAAACACAAGAAAATTAATCAGTATTTTAGAGCTTTGCGGTGTCCGTCTACTGTTTTTCTTTCGAGTTAATAATAGCTCCCAGCTTGCAGATGTCAGCGAAAATGGTCAGCCAGAGTCCCTCTGTGGTGGCCTGGACATCTGAGAAGTAGATGCCAAACAGGCGAGGACCCAGGACAGATCATTGTGGGACTCCACTTGTGACGGGTTCAGCAGTCTGACTTGGGAGTCCGCTACGTTCACACTGTGGCTTCTGTGAGCCAATTTGCAACCCACTTAGTGATATAGGGATTGATGCCTAGTTTGGAGAGTTTATCAATAATTCCTGAGTGAGGGATGGTATCAAAGGCCTTGGCCAGGTCGAGGTAGGCTGCATGCACTGCCTTACCTTCATCCACAGCCCTGGTGACTGACTCAAAGAAGTCAAACCAGGTTGAGCAGGCACGATCTACCTTTCACAAAGCCAAATTGTGTGGGATAGAGAGTTTGGAGATTCCCTAAATCCTTAATTAGGTCCATGATGATGAGCTCCATAGCCTTATATATCAGACTAGTCAGGCTAATGGGGTGATAATTCCCAGGGTCTGTAGTCTGTTCCCCTTTATGGAGAGGGAGGACTGTACCAGTGTGTCATGCAGTAGGGGTAAAGCCTGAGGTGAGGCTATGACTGAACAGGTGCCAGTTCACTTTGCAGTTCATGTAGAACACGGCCAGAGATATTGTCAGGTCCCATGGAAGCTATATTTTTAGCCTTGGACAATGTCGCTTTAACCTGTGCTGCAGTAATGCTGGGTGCCTGGCATTCTTCCGGTATTGTGATTGGTCTTGTGGGCGGGGGGGGGGGGGGTAAAGCTGCCACTGAATCTGTCTGCCAGCATGCTGATAATAAAACTGTTGGCTCAGTATAGGATGTACCATCGTGCAGCAAGTCAGGTTAAATTTGGGTATTGCCATGGAGATTCTTGATATAACTATAGAAGTTTTTAGGGTCTGCTCCAATTCTGCCTTTATAGCTGGCTTTAGAGGTTTTGAGGAGATCTCAACTTTTGGTTGAGGCTAATAAAGGAGTTTTTCCAGTCTTGGGACTTCCTTTTTCTGTAACAGTTTCTTCCTTCTGTTGTAGGAGTTTATTAATAGCAGGGGACTACCAGATTGGCTTCTTTTTTTTGGAGGAGAGAGTCTTGGTTTTGTTGGGTAAGGCTAGTTCCATGCATTTATGTACATGTTCATAAAGTACACTGGTGTATGATTCGGCAGTCATGCATCTATTTTTCATTGGTATGGGTGCCATGAAGTTAGGCGCCCAAAGTCAGCTTTGGAGTAGTTTTTCATGGTGGTTACCTATGCAGGGGGCGTGGGTGAAATGTGGATTTCCATGGTGATAAGCTTGTGGTCTGATCTAACCAGGGAAAAACTGACCACTGGTGTAGAGCAACAGTTGACCATGTTAGTAATAACCAGGTCAAAGATGTTGTTTCCTTTAGTGGGGGTAAGAATGAGCTGGTCCAGGGCATTGGAAATGATGAATTCCAGGAAGCGTTGGGCCAGTATATTGGTGCATGAGTAGTTTTCCCAGCTGACGGGTGCCTTCTGCCGCTTTAAACCAAGTCTCCGTTACAGCACAAATGTCAATGTTCTCCATTATGAGTGCTTCGAGCGAGTGCATCTTGAGAGTTAGACTTCTAGTATTGAGCAGCATGACCCTTGTATTGCATTTATAGCATTGAGCAGCATGACCCTTGTATTGCATTTATAGCATTGAGCAGCATGACCCTTGTATTGCATTTATAGCATTGAGCAGCATGACCCTTGTATTGCATTTACAGCATTGAGCAGCATGACCCTTGTATTGCACTTATAAGCTGTTACAGTGGTAATGAGGGGACTTGTGCTCTGTTGTGCACATTCCCCTCTTACTTTGTGCAACAAAAAGAAAATAAATCCCCCAAGTCTTTTGGGTTCCTAATACCATGATGGGAATGGACCCCACTGCAAAGTCAAATTACGATTAAAGTTAACGTAATTGGTATTGTTTGAATTTGATGTGAGCCAGAAGTGCTCTTTGCAGCACCCTCAATGTGCCCAGTAAATGACTCCTGCAATTCATATGGAGTTGCATGTATTGGTAAGGTTCTTCCAGGAGTTTTCTATACTTATTTAAGCATTTTCCACATTTCTTACCTTCTCATCTGATCCTTCACCTTATATTCTTTTTTTTTTTCTCGTTTTTTCGGCACGTCCAGTTGCTGCCCGATTTTTCATAGGTTCATAGGTGTGCACTAGGCTAACAGCCCTGCAGCCTATACAAGCCTAGCCCAAGAAGATTCCTGGGCATTTTTATCTACTTCTGGTTTGATTTCCACTCCCGCTTAACGCGAATATGGTTCTACTAGACTAAGCAGGGAAGTCATCTTAGATTTCTCCTCCTCACATTTCAAAACTCACTATGACTGGGTCTTGTGAGGTCAGCAAATATGTATGCAGTTCCATGATTGCAGATCTATATATGTAATCAATTTCAAGGAGGCCCATACCTCCCTCGGAATGGGGAATATATATATACTTGGTATGTACTGATTTTTATAAATCATTTGGTAAGCATGAAGCATCCGCCTTGTTTTCCTCTCCAATCTATCCAACACCTTTTGGGGATAGACAATCACAGGAAAGGAAGAGCAAATTGGTTTACAGCTCAAATTTTTTTCGTACAGGTAAACACTGTTTTTAGAATTAATTTAAATCTTCTAAAATATTTCTAAGTTTTATTTACAGCTGTTCATATTGCTGATCCTTTTCATCAATTCCCAAATATTTACACACTCACTCAAGTTCTTGGTGCTGCAACTTTCTTGCTTTAAAGGTTGATTTTGCAAATTTATCAAAGACCAAATGACATTCTTGTATCATCTAAAAAAAATTGACTACTTGCAGTTGTGCTTCAAGTTCCTCATCTGATGAGCTATACAGTTTCAAATCACTGACAAAAAGACAAGTCTTTATACTTTGTTTTCTAGAAGCCAAATTAGTCTGGTATTGCTGCTTCTATGCAGTTGTTTATATGGTCGTACAGGCCTTGTGTGTACACCTCTGCACAGGTTTCTGTGTTTTCTGGATCTGGGGGAGAATAGAAACTAGCTATGTCGTCCCTTAAAAGGAGGTAATTTATCTTACAGGAGTTCTTTTGTGGTTAGGAGTACGACTAGTTTTTATCTTTATTTCAAGGAAGACTGCTTTGTGATCTGATTTCACAAGTGAAGACAGCAAAAGTACAGTTTTGTACCTACCATAAATGTAGATGTCCGAACTGGATAGCATCTGCAGTCATAACAAATGGGTTGTCCTGTCGTCAGGCAGCCCTTCGGTCGGCCGGATTCCAAAGTCTGGGTCCGGCTTCGGCTGATGTCGCACTTCACCCGACGTCATCTCTGCTGGTCTTCGGGTATAAAGGCATCAGCCGACACCATTTTCCTCAGTGTTTCTTGCCCCAGATGCCAGTTGCCCTCTTGGAAAGCTAAATTTTGGATAAATGCCAATGTTTCCAAAAAGTATAAGGCAAACACAAAAAATAAGCATGTATGTACATATATACAAACAAATACACCATAAGAGACTCCCCTCCCCAGCTAGCTATTAGGAGGGTAAATACCCTAGGAGTACCACAGAGGGGAAGGAGGGTGGGTAATCCTGACTGCAGATGCTATCCTGTTCCGACATCTACATTTATGGTAGGTACAAAACTGTACTATGTCCTTCAAGGATGCATCTGCAGTCATAACAAATGGGTAGAATACCATAGCCAAACTAGGGGAGGAGGAAGAAGAATTATGGTGTAGTTAGGATCCCTTGCAGTACAGCAGTGGCAAACCCTGCTCGGGATCTAGAGTATAGAGGTAAATTATAATGCTTGGCAAATGTATGCACGGAGGTCCAAGTAGCCGCCTCAATAATGTCCTTGGTTGCCACTCCACGTAAGAAAGCTGTGGTAGTGGCTGTAGCCCTTGTAGAATGAGGTCTTATGTTCTGTGGAATTTGTTTTCCATGGTAGGAGTAACAGAATCTTATGCAATTTCCTATCCATTTGGAGATTGTCTGTTTGGAAATTGCTTTTCCTTCCCTTCCTGTTGCATAGGCTACTAAAAGCTGGTCAGTTTTTCTGTCACCTTTGGTTCTGTCCAGGTAGTAGCGTAACTGTCTATGTACATCCAAGGTATGCAGCAGTCTTTCCCCCCTGTTCTGAGGATTGGGAAAGAAGGTAGGTAGGTGGATTGCCTGGTTTAAAGACACTCTGGATACCACCTTAGGCATAAATGCAGGATTAGTTCTCATGGACACCCTATCTTGATGGAAGATTAGGAAGGGTTGTACTGCCATTAAGGCCTGTAGTTCCGAAACCCTCCTTGCTGAAGTAATTGCCAGTAGGAAAGCAGTTTTCCATGATAGGTGTTGAAGATCTGCTGTTGCTGCTGGTTCAAATGGAGGGAGTGTCAATTTTTCTAGCACAAAGTTCAAGTCCCATGCTGGTAATGGTGGTTTCCTAGGAGGTTTTACATTCTTGATCCCTCTGAGGAACTGCCTGAGTAAAGGATGCGAAAAGACAGGTGGATCGAAGCTGTATTCTGCTGAAATAGCTGATGCATGTATCTTGATGGAGGAATAGGACAGGCCTGTATGTAGAAGCTCTGCCAAGTACTCCAGGATGTTAGCAATATCTATGTTCGACACATCTTTTCCTCTTTCAGTACTCCAAATGACAAACCTTTTCCATTTTCCTGCATAGTTCCTTCTTGTTGAAGGTCTGCGGGCTTCAAGGATAATGTCTTTAACCCTTTGGGATAGGTCTGGGTTAGTTGCTGCTATGTGATGTTCCAGGCAGTCAGTTGCAAGGTTTTAGGTTTGGGTGCATGATGTTGTAGTTGTTCTGAGTTAACATCAAAGGCTTCAGGGTATTGACCACATTCTCCCTGCGACATGCTCCTCAGCAATGGATACCAGTGTTGTCTTGGCCAATTCGGAGCTATCAGGATTATCCTTGGGCGTTCCTCTTTGATTTTCAGTAGTACCTTGTGCATCAAAGGAAGAGGTGGAAATGCATATGCTGTCAGGCCTTTCCAACTGAAGGATAGAGAGTCCACCTTCCATGCAAGTGGGTGGTATGTCCTTGTGCAGAATTTTTGAGCTGGTGATTGAGTGGGGATGCGAATAGGTCTATTTGTGGCATTCCCCATTTCTTTGTGATGGCCTTGAAGATGTCCGGCTGTAGCATCCATTCGTGAGCATCCGAGGTGGTTCTGCTTAACATGTCTGCTAGGGTGTTTTCTTTTCCGGCACAAATATTGCCTGTAACTGGATGTTGTAGCTCAGAGCCATATTCCAAAGGTCCAGAGTCATTCTGCATAGGGGTATGAATGAGTGCCTCCCTGTTTGTTGATGTACCACATGACTGTGGTGTTGTCTGTCCTTATCATTAAATGGCCTTCTTTGAGGAATGGTCAGAATTTCTGGATTGCTAGTTTTACTGCCAGCATTTCTTTTTGGTTTATGTGCAGGTGCAGCTGGTCTGGAGTCCACAATCCTTGTATGCATTTGTCCAACATGTGCGCCCCCCAGCCTAGGTCTGAGGCGTCCGTTGTGATGGTTTGGCTTGCTTGAAAGTTGTGGAAGGGCAAGCCTGGGTGTGACTGGCATGCTTGAGCCCACCATAGGAACTCCTGTTTCAGGCATGGGATTAGTGGGATTTCGGTTTCTAAGCTGTGCCAGTGTTGAGACCATAAATTCTTTAGGTACCACTGTAGCTTTCTCATATGCAGTCTGGCATGTGGGACCAAGATTATGCATGATGCCATGAAGCCCAAGGCCTGCAGTACTTTTCTTGCTGTTAGTTTGTTCTGCTTTGTTAATGCCAAGAAGTAAAGAGGGAGTTGTTTTGTTTTTCTGCAGTTAGGAATGCCATTTGTTTTACTGTGTCCAATTCCGCACCCAAGAATGTTCTTGTTTGGGATGGTATCAGTCTTGACTTTTGTAAATTGACTGTGTATCCCAGGGCTTGTAGTAAGCAAATGACTCTTTGTAAATCTGTTGTCAGCTTGCTTTTGTTGTCCGCTTGTAACAGGCAGTCGTCCAGGTATGGATAAATTTGGATTCCCTGTAGCCTGCAGTGAGCGATTACTGATGCCAGGCATTTTGTGAATACTCTGGGCGCAGTAGATAAGCCAAAGGGCAATGCTGAGAATTGATAATGCTCTGATCCTGCAAGAAATCTGAGGTATCTTCTGCAATTTGGTCGTATGGGGACGTGCAGGTATGCCTCCTTGAGATCTAGAGTTACCAGCCAACACTCCTTGCCCAGCATGGGAAGAAGCTGCTGTAGGGTCAGCATTTTGAATTTTGGGACAATGATGTATGTGTTTAAGACGGACAGGTCGAGAATAGGTCTCCAACTTTTCTCTTTTCTTGGTACTAGGAAGAGTCTGGAGTAGAATCCTTTGCCCTGTTCTGTTATTGGTACTCTTTCCACAGCTCTCATCTTTGTTAATTGCGCTATCTGCTTTAGAGCTTCTGTGTTTTGATTTGGAGGTAGGTTTGGCATTCCTCTTTTTACTGGTAAGGTGTGGAAGTGGAACCTGTAGCCTTGGTCTATGGTTTGCAAAATCCACTTGTCTTTTGTGATATAGTGCCAATTTTTCGAAAATAAGGCTAACTTTCCGCCTAAAGGTGCTGCTATTTGCTCCCTGGTAGGCGGTGTCAGAGCCAAGTCACTGTGATTGTCCTGTTGCAGTGGCAGTGGTTGTGTCTGTACCTCTGTTATTGCCTTGCCACTGTCGTCCTCTGTAGGCACCTCCTCTGGATTGATTTCTGCCTCTAGAGCGTCTATTCCTGCCTCTGAGATTTTGAGGAGTCTGGAAAGGACCAATTTTTGGCAGGCCAGTTCCTGCTAAACCTTGGGGGCTGAACCTGTAAGAAATCCTTAACTGTTTGTACAGATTTTGCCTTCTCTTCCATTTTCTTCATTACTTGCTGAGCAGGTGTACCAAATAGACTGGCCTTATCCATAGGAGCATCCAACAGCTTTGCTTCAACATGATCCGGCAAGACCTGTTCTTTCAACCATGCATGCCTTCTTATCACTGTGCCAGTCATGGCTGATCTAAATGAAGCCTCCAGTGCATCATAGCCACATTTTAAAGAATGGTTACTAACCTGCTGAATGTTATTCACCATTTCTAAAACATATTTCTTATCTAAGGAGTCATCAGAGGACAGCTTCTTAGTTAACTGATCAAGCATAAACTCTTGGTATTGGATCATATGAAACTGACAGTTTAAAGCTCTAGCTGAGAGAGTAGCAGAGGTGTAAACTTTTTTCCCCCATCTCTCTAAGGACCTGGATTCCCTTTCAGATGGAATAGGGTTTTTTTGCGGAGGTCGAGGCTACTGCCTTAGAGGCCCCTGGGATATAGTCTCAGGATCTGCAAGAGGGGCCTTGTATAGGTGGTGATGAGTGTCTGGCACCCTGTAAAATCTATCTGGTTTGGCAGGGGCTGGAGGTAAAGAATCAGGAGCAGTGCAAACATCATTAAATGCATCATCCACAACAGGCAGTACTGGAGGTATAGCTAAGGGCCTATTGTTGTGGTAAGTGCAGGAATGTCCTAAGCCTTTTTCTTGAATCTGAGAAATCTTGTCCCTGCCATTGGAATTGTTCTCTCATGGCATGTAAGGTTTCCCCAAAGGAAAATTCCTCTGGTGGAGAGGCAGATGGAATGGATTCTTCAGCATCGGAATCTTCATAAGTAGAAAAAGGAGCCTCTGGCTGATCTGTAATGTCCGAGTCATCCGAAGAATCATCAGAGGACACTGGCTCGGGGGGCTCTGCTCTAGGTCTCTTTTCTGGGGGCTGAGAGGCCCTGTCTGGGTGAGATTGGGATCCCCTAATTAAGGATATTAAATCCTCTGCCAGAGTAAGCATTTGTGAACTAGAAGTGGGCCTGTGTGAGGGGGCTTAACAGGCACTGATTTAACAGTTTTGGCTGCTTTAGCCCTGGCAAAGGCCTTAATAGACATGGCTGCAGGAGGCCTAGCAGCACCACGTGCTGGGGAAGAGACATCCAAAGGGATGGTGTCTGATAAATCACTAGGAACCACAGTAGTAGGCAAAACTTCTGAGGCCGATTCAACTAAGGTAGCAGGAGCCTCAGTAGTAGTCATGGATTCGGCTGAAGATTGACCGGTTTTCTCGGTTTCGGCCGAAACAGAGACACTCCCAGCTTGCTTAACCGTGGTTTCGGCCGAAACCGCGGACCGCGAGTGTCGGTCTTTTTCTTTGCGTTTAACAATTTGGGTAGTCGGAGGATCCGACGGCATAATGTACGCAAAATCTGAGCCGGAAAACTGTTCAGCAAACTCCGACCGACGCCTAAGCGTTCGGCGGTTGAAGGAAGCACAGGCCGAACAGGCTGCTACGTCGTGGTCTGGGCCTAAGCAAGGCAGGCAGTAAGAGTGGAAATCTTTACGAGGTATTTGTTTCCCACAAGTTAAACAGTTATTGACTTTTTCTGACATCGGCTGAGGCAAGAAAGAGTCCCCAACGGGGTACTTAGCTTTTAGAAGTCTTCGAAGTAGTATTCGGTAGTAGTAATCTCTGGATCTGACCGACCGGCACTTGCGAACAGCTTCTGCTTCGGGCGCCACGCGGCAAGAAAGACTGAGGAAAATGGCGTCGGCTGATGCCTTTATACCCGAAGACCAGCAGAGATGACGTCGGGTGAAGTGCGACATCAGCCGAAGCCGGACCCAGACTTTGGAATCCGGCCGACCGAAGGGCTGCCTGACGACAGGACAACCCATTTGTTATGACTGCAGATGCATCCTTGAAGGACATCTAGAGGTGTGCAGCACTACTTAGGAGTACCAAATCTAGGATATTTGTCCCCCTAGTGGGAGTGCAGACTAGATGCTCCACTGCATTTGAATTTGCAAAGTCATTTTGGGCCTGCATGTTAGTGGCTGTATATGCCTCCCAATTAATGGGGGGGGGGGCAGTTAAGACCACCCATGAGTATGGTATTGGGCTGGATGGTGAGCGATTCTAGTAACTTCAGGTATGATGTATGGGTTTCTTGGTTCAGAGTGGGGGACCTACAGCCAACAACAATATGGTAATGGATTCTTCCCATGGTTAGTTGAATATGGAGAAGCTCAAGTATGTCATTGTCTGACCAGCCTTGAGATGTGCTTTCTGTGGCCTTGGTCAGGTTTCAGCAACTGCACAGACATCAGTATTCTCCAAGGTAAGGACAGTTTCCAGGGAGTGCAGGTTCTTGACGCTTCTAGCACTGAGCAGTAACACCTTTAGCATGTCCTCAGCAGCTTTTGTGACTTTGGAATTTTTGTCTTTCTGCTTGGCATTGCCTAAAAAAGGCACTACAGGGATGGATAATGTTTTGGCCACTATCCAAAGACTAGAGGTGACTGATGAAAACCATCCCTGGCAAACCAGAGTGACCTGTCAACCATGTCCTCCCAGGCTGACAAGTATTGGACCCCTTTGGAATGACCCAGTAGCCATAACAATTGTTAAAGTCAACCATTTTCTGCTGGTATTGTGGCATCATAATTGGAGAGTGCAGAATGCTGCTCAATGCTAGACCTTTGAAGAATATTCTGACAGCTCTATCATCTCTCCATATAGTCCAAGGAGGTGCATCTTGGGTCATTCATGCCACATGGACTATGACACAGTCATACTGGTACTTAGTGACCAGAGTGCTTGCATGATCTGGTGAATACTGGCCCCTGACAAGCATCTGCAACTTTCTTATCCAGTCTGGTAAGAGGGACACAGCACCATCTCACAATGGAGTCTACTATAACCAGGATATTGGGTTGTGAAGTGTTTTGCCTTACGGGCTTCGCAGGTGAGAGACAAGGAGATGTGGCTTTGTATTTTGCGAGGGGAAGCCACCTTTGAGGTTTGGCAAGTTGCCTGCGAGTACCTCCACATACGTGGGTCTGGGTGTAGTCCTTTGCACCCTTGTGAGGCAAGTGATGTGTGAAAGTCACTGACAACCTGTTTGTTGCTTTTTCTGTCTGTATGCGACAGGTTAGCCTCCAGTGTCAAATGTGCAACTACAACTCACACATACTGTATTTGTTCGAGAATTAAGTGGTTGTCAATGTACATAAGGTAATTGTTACACTGCCTCAGGATGCCCATGTCCACCAAGCTGGATGTAGAAATGGCAGGAAAGTGCCTATCCGTGGTTGCAGGCCCTAATGTGTACTTGAAAGGACAGGAACTGAGTGTGTTTGTAGCCTGATGAAGGAAGGCTGCTTACTTGGTGTCATATGTTGCTAAGCTAACCAGCAATGTCGACCAGTGCCAAATCAGGGGCTCTGAGCATCAACAGTCTTGGAGTGCTTTAATAAGGTATGGTAGATATAAACAGACCTAACTATATGCGTAAATGCTGCTCATCCCACAAACTAGTTGCCCTGGGAGAAACGCGGAACTAAAGGTAAAGTTATGAGGTGGTTTCACTGCTACTACCCATTCCCTGCCCTTCCGCTTTCTATAATGTTCCTTTCTGTTACAGTTATTCCTCCTTTCCTTTATTCAAGAACAAGGTCAGCCCTACTCTCTCTGCACTGTACACAACCACCCTCGGGCCTACCCAGGTCCCTAGTGTTCCAGCCTTGTCTTTGCCACACAGACTCCATTCTATTCTACCGCAACTACTCAACACTATTCTCATTATCCCCCTGTTCTGAAGGTACTCCCCCCCCCCCCAACCCTCTAATGACAAGTTTCCCCAAGTCCTTCTTAGCCACTGCTGCCTGTTCTGGACTTTGTCATTCTCTTTCACGGTGTGATGCTTTTCGTTCCTTTGTCTGACCCTAGTGTCACTCTTTCATGGTGCAATGCTTTTCGTTCCTTTGTCTGACCCTAGTGTCACTCTTTCACGGTGTGATGCTTTTCGTTCCTTTGTCTGACCCTAGTGTCATTCTCTTTCACAGTGCGATGCTTTTCGTTCCCTTTGTCTGACCCTAGTGTCATTCTCTTTCACAGTGCGATGCTTTTCGTTCCCTTTGTCTGACCCTAGTGTCACTCTTTCACGGTGCAATGCTTTTCATTCCCTTTGTCTGACCCTAGTGTCACTCTTTCACGGTGCAATTCTTTTTGTTCCCTTTGTCTGACCCTAGTGTCACTCTTTCACGGTGCAATGCTTTTCGTTCCCTTTGTCTGACCCTAGTGTCATTCTCTTTCACAGTGCGATGCTTTTCGTTCCCTTTGTCTGACCCTAGTGTCATTCTCTTTCACAGTGCGATGCTTTTCGTTCCCTTTGTCTGACCCTAGTGTCATTCTCTTTCACAGTGCGATGCTTTTCGTTCCCTTTGTCTGACCCTAGTGTCATTCTCTTTCACAGTGCGATGCTTTTCGTTCCCTTTGTCTGACCCTAGTGTCAATCTTTCACGGTGTGATGCTTTTCGTTCCTTTGTCTGACCCTAGTGTCAGTCTTTCACGGTGCGATGCTTTTCGTGTCATTCTCTTTCACGGTGCGATGCTTTTCGTTCCTTTGTCTGACCCTAGTGTCATTCTCTTTCACGGTGCAATGCTTTTCGTTCCCTTTGTCTGACCCTAGTGTCAGTTTTTTTTTCTAGGCATTTTTTCCTCCCAAATAAAGATTCAACACTTTCTTTGCATCTCTCAAGGACTTCAATCATGACAAATCAACTGAACATGCCTCACTAGATTCCGAACCTTTTTAAAAATCAGAATTTTTACTGTTAGTCTACCCTATTTTGCTGGCTTTATTGTAGCTCTGCCACCCTCTCCTAGTTCACTGCAGTTTATATCAATGTCTCTTTTGGCTGAGGGAGGGAGAAGCCTCCTTTGTTCCTCTTCCTAGACCAAGTTTCAGCATATTTTCTTTAGAATGCATTCTAGCTTGGGGTTTTTCAAATTCTTTGAACTTGTCTAGCATATGCTCCCTAAAGAGTTCAGGTCTTACGCTAAGAGAATCCAGTCACCTGCCAAGGATAGAAATTGTACTTACCCCATCCACTTAACACCCCCCTCAACATCCAAGAAAATCACTTGCATGAAATTATGAAGAGGCTTGGTGAAAGTGGGTACCCTTGTCTTCCGCTTCCTTGAACAATTACTCTCTCTGTGGCATAATTTACCATAACACCATGGAGTTATACATTGCTTTAACACAGACCCTTCCGGTTCTTAAACACTTCCCTGGTACTATCAAAGTTCTGATAAAGCACTTCCACTCCAAAGAGTTTAAGGCCTTCTTTAGACAATGGTCTTTGCATTCTTGGCTCAGACAATGTCCCGTTTCTCCATAAATCAGTACTTGCCATCAGTTGCCCATAGACAGCACCCCACCCCCCCCCCCACCCCCAATTCTCAAACCAGACCTGGTCTTTTGGAATATATTTTAGGAAGCTTTCTCCTATCTTGCAGTGCTATACACTCAAAAATTATCAGTGATAGCAGCCCAAGTATAGGCTCAATCCTTACTTCCCATTTGCTTAATGGGGCAGTTCAAATGACCAAAAAGTTACCTCTTTTCAAGTAAGTCTCAGGTGGAGGTGGTGGGCGAGAGAGAGAGAGAGACACACAGAGAGAGAAAGAGGAGAGAGTATATACAATGAACTCATTACAGAATAGTATTAGCAAAAATTAGAACAGAGGACTGTACACATTGTATATTCAATGTGCAGTACAATGCAAGGAATGTAGATTTGTAACAAGTTTGATAAAGCATAATGCAGAACTTTGCTGGTACAGAAAAAAGAAGCTGCCAATAGCAGACATTCAATAATTTATACAGATGCTCAAAGCAGCTGTGAAGTCAGGTCACATCAGCAGCTTAGAAGTAAGGCCTGTGAAATTAGTTGGTTATATGTATGCAGCGTAGTAAGCAAGAAACAAATGCATGCTACCTAACCCTCGTTTCCCCGATTTATTTTTTAGGCTTTTCCTTCATTGGATCTACGCCAATGTCAATCCCTGATATTTCTCTAGAAGGGGAACGAACATATGACATCCAAAATCAGCATCAAAAACTTCCAACACTTCAAGAAGGCACGTAGATGGAGAGGAACTATGAAGCAATCTTAGGAAAAAAGACTGCTCACAGCTAGCACAGAAAACTACAAGCAGTAGTGTTAGATTTGCAAACTTGCCAGTGGTGTCCAAGACCTTCACGGACCTCAGGAAAAACTTGAGTTCAGTTTCACTTTCAAATGCAACAAGCACGATACAGTAAAAATTTACAACAGTCAGAAAGCATATTTCCCACAGTAAAAACTCGATCTATGGAATTCTGTTGTAAGAGAAACTGACAGCTAAGAAATATCACAAGGCTGATGTCACCAATTGGACCAATGGCTTCTCTATCTGCACTGGATTGGTCCTTTTGCTCCATGGGTAACGGCCAGGTATTCCCAGGTTAGGCAAGTGCCATACAAACCCATTCATTCCCCGAAGAGAAAAGTGAAGTAGTGGGGGCAGGCCAACCTGTAGGTCTTTCAGAGCGACCAACTCCTCCCTAGCAGAGAAAAGGCACAGCTTTCCATGGTTCACTACTGCTACCTGCCACAGAAAGCGTACAGCCACATGCCCACTCGGCAGTTTGCACAAGCAAAGTGGCAGCATGTGCTCATACGTTCATGCGCCTCAAAAATAACATTCAACGCTCCTGTAACGTGTCAAAGGGGCAAGCCAGCCCCCCCCCCCAAAGTGGCAGCATGTGCTCATACGTTCATGCGCCTCAAAAACAACATTCAACGCTCCTGTAACGTGTCAAAGGGGCAAGCCAGCCCCCCCCCCCAAAGTGACAGCAACTTTTCCATCATCAGAGAGAGACTCCCAAGCCACTGGGACTGTTTAAACCACCAGAAGTGGCCTCAGCTGCTCTCACTTTGAGCTTCCTAAGTAAAGAGCGGATGTGCTGCTTTACTTCCGATATAAACAGTCACATAATTTCTTAAAACCACCAGTGAACTACATTCAGCTACAAATAAACTCAAAAAACAAAGCCTGTCATCTTAGTCAACTCAGTCTTCTGATAGATGTAAACATGCTTCGATAACTCATCAGAAAGAAGGTTGCTGAAAATGATACCTGCCCTTACAACACTACATATAAAAAGGTTAATGTTCATCGTAATCACAGTTAAAATAGTTAAGCTCACAAATGCAAGATTACCTGATCGAAAACATTCAATGATCTGCTGTATACCAGACTTTGAGGTCTGCAGCTGCTGCTGCAATAAAGGTGGATCTCCAGGTTCTTGTACATAAACTGGGAAAAAAACAGAAGTACATAAATACAGACAGCAAAAAAAAGCAGCTCAGTGACCATCAGAAAAAAACGGTCTAGGATGCACTTAAATGGAAATATTAACCACTGTTTACTTGCTACACGTTTTCATCCATATTGTTTGCAACTAATTTGTATAATGAAAGGCAACAAATGAAATATCACTCAAGGAGAGAGTCAACTGAATCTACAATACATGATATCAGACATGTTGCTTGTTGTCTTTTATTAAGATGACCGATCTAAAACAATAAGGACCTTTGCATACAATTAGCTGAAATCTTAAGTGGTGGGTCAACTATAACCCTGTCATGAAAGAGTTTACTTGCATTAACTCAAAAAATATGGGCATAATTCCTGCACCCTCTGACTTACAAAGGTTAAAAGCATCACATGCTATTATGGTACCAGCCAACAGACCAGCACTATATATGTACTTACCACCTACAAGGTTGCAGGAACTCAGCAGCAGAGACTACAACTCCTTTTCCCCCAAACTGGTGCAATGTCATAGGCAGCACTCAAAGATAGGGTATAGTTCCCAGAAGAAATTAGATATTTTAGAAGGCTCCTCCTGTACTTCAGCACAAACCTGGAGCGTTTCTCCCCGGGCCTCCGCTGAAAACAGGCTCTGTGGAACCTAGTCGGACATTCCCGGTCAACAAATGTAAAATAAATAAATAAATAAATAAATAAAATAAAAACCTCAATTCCCATAAATGTCTCAAAACAAAAACCAATAAATTAAAAAAATGTAGTTTAAAGGAGTCTACTACGGCTGAAGGAAAAAGTTAACACCAGCCATCTCCTTGGTACAGCTTTGAGCTACTGCCATTTCACAAAAAACATTTTAGATTTTTTTTCAACACTACAATGATGCGGGCAATCACGATGTAGTCAGTATGCGAGAAAAATTCTTGCTACATAACAGCTTCCTGCTCAAAAACATTTACACTTTGTAAGCCGTACATTCCCTACTAATCATCCTGACTTTTCAGAAAATTATTAGAATCAAAAGCCTGTGATTGGCCAAGGGTACAATTTCTTTTGTACCTGCCAGATGTGAATAAGTACTCTACGACTATATTTAATTGGAGCGAGTGCAGCACGGGGGGGGTCACATTGCCTATATTTTGAGTTCCCAGTTGAATTTAAAGCTCTCTCAACTTTTAAGCAAGAATATTTTGTGGTTTAATTCAGATTTTAGGATGTGAGAGGGAACAAAGTTCTGTATCTCGACTGAATAGCGAGAGAGTATCTCCATACTGATGGATGACAAAACCAAACTCTCCCATTTACAACTAAAGCTAAGTTGTCTCAGGAAACTATCACTGTACCTCAATCTGGGTACTTTGATTTAGACTGCTAAAGGTAGCTTTATGTTTAAAGTTGAGCTAAAGAGGTGCTTAAATTTAAATAACCTAAGCTTTAGTGTGACATGTTCAAGAAGGCCAGCTGGCAGCATTGCTGATGCATATTTGGTTTTACCCCCCCCCCCACCCCTAAGTTAAAACTAAAGACGCATGTAACAGAACTGGGTTTAAAAATATATGCTGTTCCACGTTATGCTTGTTCTGTTAACTGTAGATTTTAACACAAAATAAGGTTTTTGATTGATAAACATTGGTTTTGGATTGTACAAACCTAATATGTTTTGTGGGTCACCTAGTTTAATGTGGGTTACTTGTTCAACTGAAAAAAGAAGTTATGTACTCACCATAACGTTCCATCTGAGTAGATACTTCATTTGTCTGCAACCTGTGGGTAGTCGGATCCGTCCTCGGATCCGAACCGGCAGCTTTCCAAGCTCCGAGCTCCTAGCTCCTCCCCCTACCCATAATCCCTTACTACCAACCACATTACCTCAGATCGGTTATTTTGCCATATAGGCTAAAGACGGAGAAAAATCACCAAAGGAATACCACCTTACCAAGGTTCGGGGGATGGCAGCGGGGGTTGGTTGCAGACAAATGAAGTATCTACTCAGATGGAACGTTATGGTGAGTACATAACTTCTTTATCTGAAGTAGTTACTTCATTTGATCTGCAACCTGTGGGACAGTCTCCCCAGTTTACCTAAAGACCCTGGGTGGTCCCTACGGAAGGATATTCCGAAGCACCGCGGAGCCAAAGGAAGCCCTACTTCTGGAGATCATGTCCAGTTTGTAGTGAGAAATGAACGTATGGGAAGAGGACCAGGTAGCTGCTGAACAAATATCGTCTACCGGAACTCTAGACCAAAAAGCCGTCGAGGTAGCCACAGATCTAGTAGAATGCACCCGCACGCCAACCGGAGCTGGCTTCCCAGATGAATTGTATCCTTGTCTAATACACTGAGATCTCCAATTTGCCACTGTCACCTTAGAAATTGGTTTGCCCATGGCTGACTTAGCAAAAGAAAAACAACTGGTCTGACTTGCGAAAATCTTTAGTCCTATGCAAGTAAAAACGTAGTTGTCTGTGTACATCCAATTTGTGCAATGTGTATTCACCTTTGTTTTGGAAATTCGGGAAGAAAACAGGAAGGTTAATTGACTGATTAATATTAGCCTCTGTGGCTACCTTAGGCAGAAAAGAAGGATTAGTCCTGAGGGCCACCCTATCTTTGTGAAAAATAAGGTATGGATGCTTAATGCACAAAGCTTGCAATTCTGAAACTCGCTTGGCTGAAGTAATAGCGACCAAAAAAGCCGTTTTCCAAGATAAGAATTTTAATGGCACTGAGGCCGCCGGCTCGAAAGGTGGTCGCTTGTAAGACCAAGGTAAGATCCCATGGAGGCACTGCCGGCTTAACAGGGGGCTTTAAGAGAAACACGCCTTTTAAGAAGGTCTTGCATATCTTTGCTGATGCCAAAGAATCTACGCCATCCCCCACGTGATAGTGAGAGATGGCTGCTAGCTGGACTGGTGGACGCACTAGCTCCTTGTCTAAAAAGGAGGGACAGGAAGTCCAGGATAGTGGGAATAGGAACCGTAAAGGGATCCAATTCCTTATCCTTTGCCCAGATGGAAAAGCGTTTCCATTTACTATTGTAGAGCTTTCTGGTGGATGGCTTATGAGCTGCCACCAGAATGGCCTTAACAGGGGACGAGATACCGGGAGTCCTAGCCATTAACGGAACTGGATCAACCAGGCCGTGAGCCTGAGGTTGGCCAGATTCGGAGTGTGGCATCTCGTCGGATGCAAGATTAGGTCTGGTCTGGGGTCCAGAATCCATGGGGGAGCCACACTGTGAGACTGCAGAAAGGGGAACCAGATTTGTCGAGGCCAGAATGGGGCTATGAGAATCACTCTACTCCCCAACCGACAGGCTTTCTGGATGAATTTCATCATCAGAGGAAGAGGAGGATACGCATAAAGGAGACCGGGCGGCCAAGCATGAACCAGAGCGTCCCTGGGGGATTCCCCTCTGGGAGGAACTATCGCAAAGTAATCGCTGCATTTTGTGTTTAGGGGAGAAGCGAAAAGGTCGCAGCGAGGTTGACCCCACTTGAGGAATATCTGCTTCATGACGGATGGATTCAGGGACCACTCGTAAGGGCTGAGGAATACCCGACTTAACTTGTCTGCTAATATGTTGGACAGTCCCGGAATGTGCGTTGCTATTAGAATGTGGTTGGTGGAAATCGCCCATTCCCACACTCTCATGGCTTCTCGACACAGGGGGTAAGATCTGGTTCCCCCCTGTTTGTTTATATAACAGACAACTGACATGTCCGTCTGGATTGCAATAGTTCCCAGAGGAAGAAGGTGATTAAGAGCTTGCAACGCCAAAAGCACTGCCCTCATCTCTAGGACATTGATATGCAATGCAGTCTCTAGAGGAGTCCACGTGCCTTGGAAGGACTTGCCCGCGTAATGCCTGCCCCTCCTGAGGCAAGAAGCGTCCGTGGTCAACGTGGCTTTGACCGGGGGAATCGCAAAAGGTCTCCCTTCTTTGAGTTCCTGAGCCTGTAACCACCAAAGGAGGGAGTCCTTGCATGCCCTGCTCAGGGGAATCGGCATGTCTAAGGGATGAACCGATAATGACCATTGGACCTGGAGAGTCCACTGTAACACTCGCATTCGCAGACGGGCATGTAGAGATAGGCCGATCGCTGCTGACAGACCCTAGCACCCTCAGGACTAATTCTGCTGGAGGAGCGGGGTTTCGAAGAATGTCTGAGACTTGGAGATACAAATTGTTCAGCCTGACCGATGTAAGAACCACTCTGGAGATCCGAGTATCCAACCTGGCCCCTATGAATTCTAGGGCTTGAGTGGGGCACAGGCAGGATTTCTTTAGATTCACTGAAATGCCCAAATGATGGAACAGAGAGGGCGTAATCTCTCGCCACAACCAGTAGATGCCTGTTGGGGGCGGTGAGGAGCAGTAGTCTAGGTAAGGGAACACCTGAATGCCCTGGAGTCTCAGGTGGGCTGCAACCACTGCCATGACTTTGGTAAACACTCTGGGGGCTGAGGTTAGGCCAAATGGAAGCACCCTGAACTGATAATGACTGGCTCCTAGCCGGAAGCGGAGGAACCTCCTGGATCGTCTGTCCATTAGTATATGGTAGTACGCATCTCTGAGGTCTAACGAGCACATCCAGTCGTTCTCCCGCAGAAGGGGGAGAATAGATTGGAGTGTGACCATCCGGAACTTTTCCTTGGGTATGAACAGGTTCAGGGACGAGAGGTCTAGGATGGGTCTGAGGCCCCCATTTTCTTTGGCACCAAAAAGAACCTGGAGTAATAACCCAATCCGGACTGATCTGGGGGGATGGGCTGGATGGCTGTTTTTCTTAGCAACTCTGAAATTTCCAGAGCTGCGGACTCCCTCTGATGGGGTGGAACATCGGGGAGACGTTTGGGGGGGGGGTGTAAACTGTATAGCGTAACCTCTGGACATAATCCGGAGCGCCCATCGATCCTTTGTAATGGACTCCCAGTTTGATAGGTGCTCAGATAATCGCCCCCCGACTGCCTCCAGAGAGGGACAGTCGGGCAAGCACTCAGGGCTGTTGCGCGGGTCTGTCCGAAAAAGGTTCTCTAGACCCGAAGTTACGCGGCCCCCCTCTGCCTCTGGGCCGGCGTCCACCTTGTCCTCCTCTGCCTCTAGAGGAAGAGTTGTCCGCAGCAGGACGGGATTGCTGAGATTTACGGAACCACAGCTTCTTTTGCCCCCTCTGATTCCTGGAGAAGGATCTTTGGGGGCTAGAGAAGCGGACTCCGACGGCCGACAGCATCTTCCCATCCTTTCTGCTTTGGACCAGAGTGTCACGAACTGTTGAGCCAAATAAGGCCGAACCGTCATAAGGGGCGTTCGCGAAGGACGCCTTAAAGGGTTCCATGAAGTCGCAAAGGCGGAGCCAGGAGTGACGTCGCAAGACCACTCCAGCTCCGCTAGCTCTAGCGGCCCCTTCCGTGGCATGGGAAAGAAGCCGCATAGATGTGTTTGATATGGACTTTAGAGTGGCCATTCGAGTCTCAAAAACCTTTTTGTCTGGGACCGAGATGGACTCCGGAGGGGCTGCAGCGTATTCTTTAATTAAGTCACGCTGTAGCCTAATGGTGTGTGCCATGTAGTTCAGCGACCTTATGGCAAAGGTCGCTGAAGCAAACATCCGCTTCCCAATACGGTCCAATGCCCGGGACTCCTTGTCCGGCAGATGGACCGAAGAACTTTCTTGGGCAAGTTCTTTCTTAGTGGTCGCCGCCACCAACATAGCATCAACCGGCACGCCTTTGGACCAAGAAGGTCTATCAGAAGGAGGGCTGAGGACCTTGTCTGGGTGTCTAGGGATAGGCTCCACGGTGTCTGGCTCCTTCCAAGCCCTAGTGGTAATTAAGTCCACCAAGGGGTCGGCTGGGGGGGGGGGGGACACCTAGGAGGTAGATGGGCCTGCCTCAAAGGCCTCCAGAAAAACAGACTCGTCCAGGGGAGGGCTTTTGGGCAGAACACCCCCCTCTTATACGCAACATTTCCATGATGTCTCCGAAGGAGACATCTTCAGGGGGTGACCTTGGAGAGCCCTCCGTATCATCTAAATCCGTATCCGTGGTAATTGACTCGGGAGGAGTCCAGGTGCCTCCTTTTGCACCGATGCTTCCGAGGCGCCTCTTCGGCGGGACTGTCCGAAGAGGGCTCGTCCGCAGGGTGGTGTTCCTCCATAGGAACCAACTGGAGGCTTTGGGCAGGCTGTCCAGATGGACGCATGATCGAAGACAGACCCTGATACAGTGGGGGTACGGGTGGATCCGAAGGCCCGGTCGGGGACCTGGATGACCTCGACAGTACCCTCTACACTACCTCAAAAGCAGAGGGAGATTCTCCAGCCTGAGAAAGTAACCTCTTCGGCTCAGAGGATAGGATCGGGGTCGGAGCCGAAGCAATCGGACCCGAGGTAGTGGTGTGCTCCGACCCAATCGGCGCCGAAGACACAACCACCCCCTCGGATCCGATGCTCAACCCTCACCCCCGAGAACTCTGATCAGACAAGCTCGAATGTATAGTCTGCGAAGACACAATCGCTATTGGCGCAGACGTATCCCTGGGTCCGAAAGGGCCTGGATCGACAACTCCGAGACGCGAAAATGGGTCGGAGAAGGAGCGATCTGGGCAAAAATGGGGGCTGCACTCCCTCCCAAAGGGGGGGGGGGAGGCAAGAGCATCCCCATCTGCATCTGGGTCTGTAAAAATCTTCGCATCATCCGATCCATGTCTGCTTCGGAAATGCTTCTTGTAGACCGCGAAGAGGCAGTCGAGGCAGGCCTGGAGGGCCGCCTCGAAGACCTCGAGGGAGACCTATCCTCCTCCTCCGGAGAAAAAGGAGGAGAACGGAGCCGAGAGGATGAGGATCCGGAGACCCTCACTGGGGACTTCAGAATTTTCTCAGGCGGAGCCGAGGGATGAGACTCGGCCCACCTTTTAGAACTGTGACCCTCTCCGTCTTTGTGCTTCTTCTCCCTGTGGGAAGAAGCACTAGACTCCACAGAGCTGGTACCCGATAAGGGAGGTTGAGTCCCGGGTACAGCTAAGGGAGTAGCCGGCACCAAAGCTAGAGGAGTAGCTTGAACTCGGCTGGGAGAGGAAGAAGCCGATTCCTGGGGGAGTTTTCCCACCAGGATCAGCTTGTTCTTCCTGTCCCCGAGTGCCTGAGGGTTGAAGGCCGCACATATCTGGCAGGCCTCAGACAGATGAGCTGCCCCCAGGCACAAAACGCACTGAGTGTGGCCATCAGCTGGGAAAAGCTTGTGGCCACACTCGGTACATTTTGAAAATATGGCCTTAGATTCAGCCATAAAGTTCTCTCACACACACACACACCCAAATACTAGGGGGGGGGGGGGGAGATAAAGTTAAAGATAAGTTATTTTTTTTTTTTTTTTTTTTTTTTTTATATAAAGGGTTTTAAAGGGTTTTTTTTTTTTTTTTTTTTAAACACTCATACACAATTTTAAACAAGAAAAAAGCCTATAAATATAACAATCTCACCAGGCCAGGAGCTCTTCACTAAGAAGCAACTGTCTTTAGTCGCGGCAAAAAACGATCTGAGGTAATGTGGTTGGTAGTAAGGGATTATGGGTAGGGGGGAGGAGCTAGGAGCTCGGATCTTGGAAAGCTGCCGGTTCGGATCCGAGGTCGGATCCGACTACCCACAGGTTGCAGATCAAATGAAGTAACTAGTTCAGATCTCTTGTTTAAAGGACCACTACAGGCAAACAATGAAAAAACATACATTTTTTTTTATCTTGCCATGATTTACTGCACCTCCTAAAGCTGCCTGCAGCAAAATAAGTACTCATTCCTAATTTTATTTTTTTTTTTTTACTCGTCTGCCCTCATGGGGGCAGACATTGTGATTCCTTTGGGAAGCTAAATCTGTCCCATAACGCAGACTGTGAGGACAAATAGCCCTACCATTTGTTGTCAGACTAGACTTCCATTCACTTAGAATGGACCACCTGAAAAAAATGCAAAGTTTGAGAGTCTGCAGCTCATGTGTCATTGACTGGTATGCGCCGAGTTTTACAAATGTTGTTCCTACTGATGTACTACACATTCTCTGAAAGAAACTTGCAAAACTGTCAACAAATTACTGAGATAAAAAAGACTTTTCACAAGTAGCAGTTTTGCAAGTTTCAATTCCTGGCTAAGTTACTCCTCCCATCTCCCCTCCTTCAGTGGGCTGCAGTCTCACATTTCCAGCTTGGGTAGATTCAACTATTTCGTCAGCTTTGCATGACAATAGACATCAAAAAAAAAAAATCACAGTCTGGTGTGCCACTAAAACTGTTCCCTTATGTGTCTCTTCACAAGTATGAACCTATAACCTCAAAAAAGGACATAGCAAAATTAAATTTAAAATGTGTGGCGAAAGCCAAACACTCTCTGGCTAGGCTTATAAATGCCCTAGGGCAGATAGCCTAGTATGAACCTATGAATAGCATTTTCCCAGGAATAAAAAAAATAAATAAATAAATAATAAAAAAAAAGCACACACAGTCCAGAGTTTGGGCCAATCTATCCATTTCTTAATGTGCACAGTAAGACATTCAGTTTATAATGCATTCTAGCTGCTGACATGGTTATCTTTAGTTTTCCTCTTATAGCATAACCTGAACTTACTATTCAATGCCAAGCTTTACAGTTCTCAGTTTCTTAACAATGACCTCCCAAGGCTCTGATGTGACCTAGTACTTTGTCAATATACTGTAAATACAGAGATTAATACAAATAATTGTCCACATATGACACAAACAATAATACACATATACCACCATTAAAACAAGATAAATGCAAAATAAATCATATCAATATAGTTATGATTTCTTGTTTATGACCCCGTTTGTCTATGGAAACTTTTCTGAATTTATGTTCAAGCAATTCTATATTTGTTGTATAAAATCTTGTTTAATTGTTTCTCAATATTCTTACCACTGTATGCTGCATCAGTTGTAAAACTCTAATTGTAAATAGCTATGTCTGTATAATTTATTTTTATTATTTTTAATAATTGTTTACTATGTATCTGGAGCTTTTCTCCCTGAGCCCCCGCTGAAAATGGTCACCTGTGTCCAGTTGGACTAACCTGGCAAACAAATGGAAAATAAATAAAAAATAAAATATACTAAGAAAAAAAATCAATCAATATGCCAAGAAAAATCCAAAACTTAAGAAAAAAAACACAGAAGGAACATGTTTCCTTGATGCAGTCATGAAAATCCCACTCACTTACTCAGATATTATGGGCAAGCAATCAGGCACACTGATGTCCCACTCACCAGGCTAAACAAGGAGAAGGTTACTGTCAGCTACCTGTCGGGGGCCAGGATCCGCCACACAGCCCACGCACTCGGGTCACTCCACAAGTACAAATGAGTGTCATTGTCTACGTTGGTGTGAATGATCCGAGACGTACCTCCCTGGACTACATGAAGAAACATAGAAGAGCTCTCCAATCTTGTAGCCCAGGCAGGTATGACCCTAGCCCTGAGTAGCATTCTAACATCACCCAGAATGACACCGCAGTACAAGGACAAAATGATTGACTTCAACAATTGGCTAAGCGTGTCATTCAAAGGGGATCCAGTATCTGTCTACCTGGGACGACATGGTCGACAGACTACAATGCTTTGCCAGAGATGGCCTGCACCTGTCGCTCCTGGGATTCTGGATACTGGCTAAGGCTCTTGCTGCCCCTATAGTGCCTTTTATAGACAAGGTTCAAATGACAAATTCACCACCGTAACAGGAAGGCAAGCAAAAACTGAGGGTAATGCTACTCAATGCTAGACGTAGCAATCTCAAACTGCACTCACTCGATGCATTCCTTAAAATGGAGAACATAGATATCTGTGCAGTGACTGAGACCTGGTTCAAGGCTCCAGAGAGGACCCCTGCACTACCAGGCTATAATTCATACCACACTTTTTGGCCACGTAACCTGGACCGGAACACCCAAAGGCAGAGGTGTGTCCATACTCATTAAGGATATCCAAACCTCCAGGGTAGTTGCTCAGCATAAGGCATCCGAGGTTATACAAGTGCAACTAACTCTGGGCAAAACTACAATCCAAATTGTAGCAAGCCCCACCATGCCCCAGGATTACCACTCCTCTTTTCTTGATATACTGGAAAATATTAGGGTTCAGCCAAACACCCTAATAACGGGCGATTTCAACTACCCCACCATTAACTGGGAAAACTACTCATGTACCAACTCCTTCGCTTAACACTTTCTGGAATTCATAAATTCCAATGCCCTGGATCAACTTAACCACACCCCCACCAGGGGCAATAATATCCTAGACCTAGTCATTACCAACATGAGTGACCGGTGTTCCACACCTGAAGTCAACTCCTCATTGGTCCGATCAGACCATAAGCGAATCACCCTTGATATCCACATCCCGCCCTCATTAAGGAAACCACAGTAAAAAATGTCTCCAATGCCAACTTCATGCTTCTTAAGACAGAAGTGGCGAACTTCATGACACCCATGGAGATGGACAGTACAGTTATGACTGCTGAATCCTACACAAATGCACTCTACAAGTACTTACACGAGGGCATGGATCGTGCTATCCCAAACAGAACCAAGATGCTATCCTCCAAAAAAAGGAAGCCAATCTGGTGGTCCCCTGCCATAAACAAACTCTACAACAGAAGGAAGAAACTGTTACAAAAGAGAGTAAACTCCCATGAGTGGTGGAGCTCCCTGGTCAGCCTCAGTAAGAAACTGAGATCCTTTACAAGAGCCTCCAAAGCTAGCCACGAAAACAAAATTCGCCACTTATTCTAAGGACAACCACAAAGCATTCTATAGCTATGTCAAGAATCTCAATGGCAACACCCAGATCTGCTCTGAGTTACATCACAACGGCACGAAAATTACAGAACCAACTGATATTGCCAACATCCTGGCAGATGGGTTTAGTGCTAACTTTACCCCCCTCTCACCCTCTAAAGGGCCCATATGTGTACAGGAAGAATGCAGAGTCCCTGTAATCACAACTACACAGGTAAAAACTGCACTCTCTAAAGCCAAAAACACAGCATCCATGGGACTGGACAACATTCCAGGCTGCATTTTACACGAACTTCAGAACGAACTGGCTCCCCACCTAAGCACCATGTTTAAGCATAGCCTCACATCAGGCTTTGTGCCCACTGAATGGCACACAGCAACAGTTATCCCACTCCACAAAGGGGGAGCCAACACTGATCCCAGGAACTATCGCCCTATTAGCTTGACGAGCCTGGTCTGCAAGGCCATGGAACGTATTATCATGGACCTCATAAACAAAGACATTGCTAACCTCCAAACTCTGGACCCCACCCAGTTCAGGTTTGTGAAAGGCAGATCATGCCTCCTGAACCTAATCGATTTTTTTGAGGCAATCACCAAAGCCGTAGATGAGGGTAAGGTGGTTCACACAGTCTATCTTGACCTTGCCAAGGCTTTTGACACCATCCCCCATTCTGTAATTATAGCTAAACTCACCAAACTAGGTAATAACACCCTATGTCACAAGATGGGCTGCCAACTGGCTCACTGACATAACCCACACTGGAAAAGTTACTGACTCCAAATCTGACTTCAAACCAATGACAAGTGGAGTATCACAAGGTTCAGTCCTGGGACCTCTCCTATTTGGTATCTACTTCTCTGAAGTACAGGCCAACACAGAAGGCCTCTAGCTAACGATGTACGCAGATGACTACAAACTAGGAGCCATAGTAGAGTCCCCAAATGATGTGGACATCCTACAAAGGGCCTCACTGAGACAGATGCCTGGTGTCAGAGCCATGGCCTCAAGCTCAATGCCAAAAAGTGCATGGTCATCCCCTTTGGTAAAAACTCTGTACCCATGAACTACCACATAGGTAGCAGTCTACTTAACACCGAATGTGTGATAAGAGACCTTGGGACCCCAGGTGGTCAGTAGTCTCCTTTGATAATCTGATCGCCACAGTAGTCAGGAAGTCCTTCTACGTAGCAAACCTCATTACAAAAGGGTTCTCATCTAGGAAAAAAAAGAGGTCATTGTCCCCCTCTATTCGACATTCATTAGACCCATTATAGAGTACAAAGCCCCTTTTGGAATGTACCTCACAAGACATCTGCAGCAGCTGGAAAGGCCACAGAAGTACCTCGCAAAGAGGATTACTGGCCTCAAACAGATGCCCTACACTGACCATCTCCAAAAACTCCAGCTTTACTCGGTAGCATATCACCTACTCAGAGGTGATTTCTGCCCAACATATAAAGCTATGTCAAACCCAGAGCTGTTGGACATGCTACACCTAAAGAAGTAGTGCCTCCAAGATACATGCTCTAGGGACCTAAACCTTGTCACCACAATAAACAGGACATGCTGGAAGGATAGATTCCTGTCCCAGAGACTTCCCATACTCTGGAATAAGCTACCCATCTATGTCAAGTAAATTTCGTCATTAGCAGTCTTCAAGAAAAATCTTTGGGTGGATGGGAAATGGGAAATATGCCCCGGGAATCACTTCTGTGGCTCTGCTCGACAGTGGCACAGGAAAATAACTTTCTTGGGTGGTATAAGCCAGGGAACCTTGTTGGCTAGGCTTACGTAGGCCCTTGGGCAGATAGCCTAGTACCTACCTATGAACCTATTATTAGACTAAATACAATATTATGTAGCATTAAAATGCGATGACATAAGGGTGACAAAGTTCATTATTTACTCAAAGCAAATGTCAGAGTGGAAAGTTCAAATAGTGGATAAAGAGGAGGAGAGGAAGAGAAGAAAGAGTGAGAAAAAGTATTCGTTAGAAGTAATAATTAAGGTAGATATGGGAAGCAGGAGAAAAAATGAGTAAAAGTAACATTACAAGTACGAGAAACGAAACAGAGGAAAAGAAGAAATAACATGGACAACAAGATTTACTGTGGGTGTGTGTGTGTGTGTGTGTGTGTGTGTGTGTGTGTGTGTGTGTGTGTGTGTAAAAGAACTGTAATAGTAACATTACAAGCAAGAGAAACGAAACCAAGGAAAAGAATAAATAACATGGACAACAAGATTTACTGTGTGTGTGTGTGTGTGTGTGTGTGTGTGTGTGTGTGTGTGTGTGTGTGTGTGTGTGTAAAAGAACTGTAATAGTAACATTACAAGCAAGAGAAACTAAACCAAGGAAAAGAATAAATAACATGGACAACAAGATTTACAGCTGCAGACTGTCAAGTGGATTGGTAGCAGGTGGGTTTGGAGAAATGTTTGGTGACTTTGAACAGATTTGTCCACATTAACCATGTATCATTGCGTGTGTGCGCGCGCGTCTGTGTGTGCGTGCGTGGTATAAAAGAACTATAAAGCAAACCTGCACTGATACCTGCGTGCTGCCCTGCTGAGGGGGACACTTGTGCAAGTGCAATGGACTGGCTCCAGTAGAAAGGGATGGCCGCATACCTCTCAACACCATAGAACAAGAAATCTGGACAAGGCCATAAATAATAGGGGACAAAGGCCCATAAATTGGGACAATTTATAAATATCGCACTTACAAACTTAGAAAGTTGATAAACAGGTTTTGCATTAGAGTGAATTTTCTTAAGGATATGAAGTCTGAAAATCAAATGCCTGTCAGCTTTCTGAGTTCAGTGTTCAATGATTTGCCAGTGATTTGACAACTGCAATTTTATGAAAAACAGGCAAAAAATCTTGAGACTCTGCAAAAATCTGTACTGTTGAGAGATATGGATGGGACACCCATCAATCACTTTCATTTGTGTGCCAAAGCCATTACAGCAGTGTTTTGCAGAGAGGTGAGAAAAGCCTTAAATTTGACTGGTATTATTTACATTTGTTGACTGGGAGGGTTCAACTGGATTACAAGCCCATTTTCAGTGGAGGCCTGGGGAGAAAAGCTCCAAGAGAACATTAAGGACAGACTTTTGACATTCTGAGACTGACATATATATTAACTAACAGATAGAATACATTCGTTCTAGTCAATATAATGCATTTTAGAAGATATTCCTAAGTTTAGGATTAGTGATAGATTTATTATCAGAGTAAAAGCCGAGAGATGTAGAATAAGGCTCAGAGAACAGATGATGCTCGCTATAGTTGAGAAGGATACCAAACTGCTTTACAATAGGTCTTCTCATGGTTTTAGTTGCTTATGGAGAGCTCAACATTTGTGGGTTAGTTTTCCCTAACTCCTGGAGAGATGGGATGAGCAGTACATTAACAGTGCTAAGTGGCTACAGTACTATGAATGGTTGGCTTAGCAGAGTTAGTTAGGTGAAGTGTTCTAATGAGACATTAGCCAGGGGGGATACATGAGCACAGTTGATTATTCAAAAAGTGAGTTTAACAAGTTTCTTGAACTGTGATGGGGATTTGTTGTCAGTTATGTGGGCAGGAAGGGAGTTCCAGGTTTTTGCTATACAGTGGCTGTAGACAGACTTATTATTTTTATTTTATTTAACATTTGTTGACCGGGAATGTCCGACTAGGTTCCACAGAGTCTGTTTTCAGCGGAGGCCCGGGGAGAAATGCTCCACATGCATGTCTTTGGAATGTGGGAGGAAACCGGAGTACCCGGAGGAAACCCACGCGAACACAGAGAGAACATGCAAACTCCACACAGAAGGCACCCCAGCCGAGAATCGAACCGGAGAACCTCTTGCTGTGAGGTGACAATGTTAACCACTGCACCACTGTGCCGCCCACTTACCAACTTCATTGTTATATTTGGTTACTTTGAGGAGGTTTTGTGTGCTAGACCTCCAAGGGCCTGGTGGTTGTATAGGGTTGCAAAAGATTTTGTAGGGCTGGGGTGTTTTCAGAGTTATGTATTACTTTGTGGGCAAGTGATAGTTGATCGAGTTGAAGTAGTAGTGGTAGTTCTAGCCAATTGAGTTTTTTTAGGCATTCACAGTGGTGTGTTTCTGATGGGAGAGGTTGTAGCGAATTTGGCTATCTTATTATAACAACTATCAGGTTTGTTTAGGTCAGATTTGTGGAGATTTGTAAGCACGGGGGAGGCATAAAGTAGGGTGGATAGTAGGAGAGCCCTCGCTATTGTAGTTTTGGAGTTGTCCGTGACTAATTTTTAATTGCGATAAAAAAGTACATATAAAACTTGGCCTACAGTATGGTTATAGAAATACGTAGGTAAAATCTAAGATGATTATCTATGTCAACCCCTAACAGTTTGGTATGATTTGTGGGGGTGACTGCAGTCTTGTTAGAGGAGGAGATGAAGAAAGAATCAGTGGGAGGTGTGGCTCTGTGGGAGCTAAAGAGTACTAGCTTTGTTTTACTTGGGTTCAGAATGAGCCTTTGGTTTGTAATCAAGTTTCTGCTAGGGAAGATCATTCTTGTGTTAGGGAGTGAAGGATGTCAACTGATTTGGCTGCGCATATTATGGTGGTATCATCTGCATATTGCACTATTGAGGCTTTAGGAATACTGTTTGGGAGCTGATTGGTGAAGAGGGTAAAAAGAAGTGGCCCCAGGATGGAGCCTTGGGTTACTCCTAGGGAGAGTGGTAGGGAGGGGGAGAGTTGGTTTTGCCACATAACAGCTTGTTTCCTTCCCTCTAGGTAGTTTTTGAACCAGGAGATGGCAGGGGTGGTAAGGTTTAGAGGTGCTAGTGAAAGAAGGAGTTTATTGTGGTTAACCATATCGAATGCTTTGGACAAGTCAAGGAAGGTGGCAGATACAAGGAGTCCATCGTTTCTGTGAGTATTGACAATGTTGGTGAATTCTGTTAGTGCGGCGGTGCTGCTATGGAAGGGTCTAAAGCCATGTTGTTGTGTTGCTTTTAGATGATTTTCTAGGAGATATTTCATTAGCTGCTTGTGTATTACCCTTTCTAAAATTTTAGATAAAGGGGGTAGTATGGCTATAGGGCGGTAGTTAGAGTTCCAGGAAGGTTCCCCCTTTATGTAGAGGGATATGTGCTATTTTCCATAGCTTGGGTACTATACACTCGGAGATGGACCTGTTAATTAGGATGGAGACAGGACATGATATGGCTTCTGCAGCCAGGTGGAGGTATTCAGCGGGTAATTTACCTGCAGCTAGAGACATTGGTTTGAGCTTGTGGAGTAGTTTTTCAATGGATTTGGTTGGTTCTGGGTGGAAGCTGAACTTGAGGCAATTGTTAGTTGGGTGTGTGGGGTGGATTTGCAGGGATGGGGATGTTGTCCTAGGGTTGGTTGTTTGCAAAGGTCTGGATTGTTTCCGTAAAGTATTTATTAAATTGTGTGGGGATGTCCATCTATTTTTGGGGTTGGGGTAGTTGTTTTACCTGGTTGCAGAATAGAGTTAATTGCTGCCCAGAATTTTTGTGGGTTATTCCTGTGCTTATTTTGGTAGCAAGATGTCTGTTTTGGTGAGTTTTTTGGCTTTGTTATGTAGTTCAACATATATTTGTTTGTTCAATTGGGATTTACTGTTTAGGTAGTTGGTCCAGGCCTGGTTTCTTTTTTGAGGAGGGATTTTTTGTCTGGGGCTAACCAGGGGGCATATTTAGTTTTAATTCTTGTTGTTCTGGAGGGGGCATGATGATAACGGGTGTTTAAGAAGGTAGTATTGAAATATAGTACAGCTTCATCAAGAGGTAGGTTTTTTAGGGGGGGTCCAGTTTCACATTTTTAGGTCATTTATAAAGTTGAAGCAGTTAGTGTTTTTTGTTTCTAATTAGGCGTGTAGATATGTGGGTCAGTTGTGGTGATTTTGATCTGAGTAAGAATGTGGCTTGGTGGTCACTCAGTGTCTGGTAGACACCTTGCTAGGGATATCAGTGATGGGTGGGATAAGAGTATCCAATCTAGAGTGGGTTGGTGTTTGGTTCTCTTGTCTGTTCTTGTGGGGGAAGTGATGAGTTGGGTTAGGCCATGTAGGTTAATATGGGAGAGTGGCTTATGACTGGAGCAGTTTTGCCAGTCAGTATTAAGGTCTCCTAATACTATGCTTTCCTGGGAGAGGGAGTTGGATATCCATTCTAGGAGTTTTTCTGCAATGGGGATATTGTTGCCTGGAGGGATGCAGCATCCTATGAAGTTGATGCGTTTATCATTAAGTTTTAGTTTTGTTAGAGTTCAACTTTATGAGGTCTAGGGTTATGTCTACCTTCTCAAGGATGATGTGAGATTTATACACTATAGCAACACCCCCCCCCTTTTTTTTACCTATTCTATCACTATGAGTTATACTGTAACCTGTTGGAGTTATGTCATTGTTGTGGTTGCCTGGTTTAAGCAAAGTCTCTGTTAGTAGGACTATCTCAGGTTGATAAAAGGAGAATAGTGCATGAAGGTCGTGGACTTTGTTTAATATACTTAACATTTAAATTTAAAATGAGAGCGTGGATTTGTCTCGGTGGAGTAGGGTATCATTCAGGTTGAGGGTTGGAGCTCCTAGATTTTCTGGGCCTGGGTTTGGGTGTACATCACCGCAGCTAATGAGTTAGGTTCTGAGGTAGAGAGAGAGTTTGAGTAGCTTGTTTAGGGTCTTAAAGTTCTTTATAGTTGTTTGAGACTGGTAGTGTGATGGCTGTGATCTGTGTGCATAGTGGTGAATAAAGAAGGTTTGGTAGTGATGTGGGACTAGTTGAGTAAAAGGGTGTGTTGTAATGTCAGTGGAAGTAGTTTTTCTTGGTATATGGATAAAATTAAGTTGTTTTTGGTGGTTGGTGATAGAAGTTAGCAGTGGGAGTGTGGATACACCTAGGAGCAATAGTAAGAGGTGTATGTATGTGGGTTTGGGTAGTTTGGGCATGGTTTGGTTGGGTTTGGTCATGAGAGAGATCTGCTTGGGATGGGGTGGGTGTGGTGGATGATGAGAGGTGCTGTTTGAGATTGTAAGGTAGTTAGATGGAAGACTGTGCGTCGTGAGTGAGAGATCTGCTTGGGATGGGGTGGGTGTGGTGGATGATGAGAGGTGCTGTTTGAGATTGTAAGGTAGTTAGATGGAAGACTGTGCGTCGTGAGTGAGAGATCTGCTTGGGATGGGGTGGGTGTGGTGGATGATGAGAGGTGCTGTTTGAGATTGTAAGGTAGTTAGATGGAAGACTGTCCGTGAGTGTGAGATCTGCTTGGGATGGGGTGGGTGTGGTGGATGATGAGAGGTGCTGTTTGTGATTGTAAGGTAGTTAGATGGAAGACTGTGCGTGAGTGAGAGATCTGCTTGGGATGGGGTGGGTGTGGTGGATGATGAGAGGTACTGTTTGTGATTGTAAGGTAGTTAGATGGAAGACTGTGCGTCGTGAGTGAGAGATCTGCTTGGGAGGGGGGGGGGTGGGTGGATGATGAGAGGTGCTGTTTGTGATTGTAAGGTAGTTAGATGGAAGACTGTGGCCGTGAGTGAGAGATCTGCTTGGGATGGGGTGGGTGTGGTGGATGATGAGAGGTGCTGTTTGAGATTGTAAGGTAGTTAGATGGAAGACTGTGCGTCGTGAGTGAGAGATCTGCTTGGGATGGGGTGGGTGGTGGATGATGAGAGGTGCTGTTTGAGATTGTAAGGTAGTTAGATGGAAGACTGTGCGTGAGTGAGAGATCTGCTTGGGATGGGGTGGGTGTGGTGGATGATGAGAGGTGGTGTTTGTGATTGTAAGGTAGTTAGATGGAAGACTGTCAGGAGTGAGAGATCTGCTTGGGATGGGGTGGGTGTGGTGGATGATGAGAGGTGTTGTTTGTGATTGTAAGGTAGTTAGATGGAAGACTGTGCGTCGTGAGTGAGAGATCTGCTTGGGATGGGTGGGTGTGGTGGATGATGAGAGGTGGTGTTTGTGATTGTAAGGTAGTTACATGGAAGACTGTGCGTCGTGAGTGAGAGATCTGCTTGGGATGGGGTGGGTGTGGTGGATGATGAGGTGTTTGTGATTGTAAGGTAGTTAGATGGAAGACTGTGCGTCGTGAGTGAGAGATCTGCTTGGGATGGGGTGGGTGTGCTGGATGATGAGAGGTGTTGTTTGTGATTGTAAGGTAGTTAGATGGAAGACTGTGCGTCGTGAGTGAGAGATCTGCTTGGGATGGGGTGGGTGCGGTGGATGATGAGAGGTGTTTGTGGTTGTAAGGTAGTTCGATGGAAGACTGTGCGTCGTGAGTGAGAGATCTGCTTGGGATGGGGTGGGTGTGGTGGATGATGAGAGGTGTTGCTTGTGATTGTAAGGTAGTTAGATGGAAGACTGTGCGTCGTGAGTGAGAGATCTGCTTGGGATGGGGTGGGTGCGGTGGATGATGAGAGGTGCTGTTTGTGATTGTAAGGTAGTTAGATGGAAGACTGTGCGTCGTGAGTGAGAGATCTGCTTGGGATGGGGTGGGTGTGGTGGATGATGACAGGTGTTGTTTGTGATTGTAAGGTAGTTAGATGGAAGACTGTGCGTCGTGAGTGAGAGATCTGCTTGGGATGGGGTGGGTGTGGTAGATGATGAGAGGTGTTATTTGTGATTGTAAGGTAGTTAGATGGAAGACTGTGCGTCGTGAGTGAGAGATCTGCTTGGGATGTGGTGGGTGTGGTGGATGATGAGAGGTGTTATTTGTGATTGTAAGGTAGTTAGATGGAAGACTGTGCGTCGTGAGTGAGAGATCTGCTTGGGATGTGGTGGGTGTGGTGGATGATGAGAGGTGCTGTTTGTGATTGTAAGGTAGTTAGATGGAAGACTGTGCGTCGTGAGTGAGGGATCTGCTTGGGATGGGGAGGGTGTGGTGGATGATGAGAGGTGTTTGTGATTGTAAGGTAGTTAGATGGAAGACTGTGCGTCGTGAGTGAGAGATCTGCTTGGGATGGGGTGGGTGTGGTGGATGATGAGAGGTGTTGTTTGTGATTGTAAGGTAGTTAGATGGAAGACTGTGCGTCGTGAGTGAGAGATCTGCTTGGGATGGGGTGGGTGTGGTGGATGATGAGAGGTGTTTGTGATTGTAAGGTAGTTAGATGGAAGACTGTGCGGAGTGAGTGAGAGACCTGCTTGGGATGGGGTGGGAGTAGAGAATGATGAGAGGTGTTGTTTGTGATTGTAAGGTAGTTAGATGGAAGCCTCTGCGTGGAGACTGAGAGATCTGCTTGGGATGGGGTGGGTGCGGTGGATGATGAGAGGTGTGTGTGATTGTAAGGTAGTTAGATGGAAGACTCAGTCGTGAGTGCGAGATCTGCTTGGGATGGGGTGGCTGTGGTGAGTGATGAGAGGTGTTTGTGATTGTAAGCAAGTTAGATGGAAGACTGTGCGTGAGTGAGAGATCTGCTTAGGATGGGGTGGGTGTGGTGGATGATGAGAGGTGTTGTTTGTGATTGTAAGGTAGTTAGATGGAAGACTGTCGTGAGTGAGAGATCTGCTTGGGATGGGTGGGTGTGGTGGATGATGAGAGGTGTTGTTTGTGATTGTAAGGTAGTTAGATGGAAGACTGTGCGTCGTGAGTGAGAGATCTGCTTGGGATGGGGTGGGTGGGGTGGATGATGAGAGGTGTTGTTTGTGATTGTAAGGTAGTTAGATGGAAGACTGTGCGTCGTGAGTGAGAGATCTGCTTGGGATGGGTGGGTGTGGTGGATGATGAGAGGTGTTGTTTGTGATTGTAAGGTAGTTAGATGGAAGACTGCGTCGGGAGTGAGAGATCTGCTTGGGATGGGGTGGGTGGGGTGGATGATGAGAGGTGCTGTTTGTGATTGTAAGGTAGTTAGATGGAAGCCTGTGCGTCGTGAGTGAGAGATCTGCTTGGGACGGGGTGGGTGTGCTGGATGATGAGAGGTGTTGTTTGTGACTGTAAGGTAGTTAGATGGAAGGCTGTGCGTCGTGAGTGAGAGATCTGCTTGGGATGGGGTGGGTGTGGTGGATGATGAGAGGTGTTTGTGATTGTAAGGTAGTTAGATGGAAGACAAAGCGTGAGTGAGAGATCTGCTTGGGATGGGTGGGTGTGGTGGATGATGAGAGGTGTTGTTTGTGATTGTAAGGTAGTTAGATGGAAGACTGTGCGTCGTGAGTGAGAGATCTGCTTGGGATGGGGTGGGTGGGGTGGATGGGATGGGGTGGGTGGGGTGGATGATGAGAGGTGTTGTTTGTGATTGTAAGGTAGTTCGATGGAAGACTGTGCTTTACAGGATGTGGAATAGTGGAAGAGAAGGAAATGGGTACAGGGGTGGGGCAGATTCAGTGATTGGTGGTTAGCATGATGGGCGTGGCTAAGTTCAGTTGAAATGTAGCACTAGTGGTGGCGGGTGGGAATAGGAAGCAGGGAGGGGAGCGGAGTGAGCCCGAGCGCAGCGGGGCTAACACCAACTCCAATTATATCAATGGACTTGCAGGTTTCTTTTCGTTGTACACCAAATGTATCGTTGCAGTTGTTTCCGTTTACACCAAATGTGTCTGTTTGGCTGTATTGTACTAGTTTAATTTGCTTATACTGATGCAGTCACACTGAAAAAGGTCTGGGGAAGCTTCCTCACCACAAGCAGGCCAAAAGATAACTTTCAAAGGGCACCGCTCAAGGAGACCCTCAAATATAGACTAGTTAATGTGCATGGGAGAGGAGGGAGTTAAGAGGAGGGAGATACAAAATGGGGGAAGGTATAACCAGAAAAAGCAGGTAGAGATCTGGCCCGCCCCCTCACAGAAGACTGCAAAGAAAAGTAATCCGCATAAAAAGTGGAAGCCTTGGAGCTGTAACGCAAGTGTAAACAAGGAAGAGGTTGAAGCAGGAAATTAGGAGTGTAAGCAGTTAGTTGCAGAAACACTACTTTAAGGCCTTGGTGTGCAAGTAATACAGAGGAAGGTAAATCTATCTGAGGGACAAAATACACCAAGTAAATGGTACTTGCCTTACTTTACAAGTATTCAGTGTGGAGGCAGATCTATTTGGGACAAGATACAGCAAGTATATTGTTAAGTTATGCCACCCAGTGGCAATAGACAAAGCTGTAGTTGCCTGGGGGAGGGGGGGGGGGGCTTGCGGGTGCACATGCCGGCCAAAACAATGTTTAAAAAATAACTAGTAAAAGTAACAAATGTGCTGTAAAAGGAAATGTAAATAACAAGTCACAAATGTTTAAAACATAACTGTTAAGGACCACATCTGCTAATAACAAGAACTGTAAATATCCAGCCACCTACGCAGACTTGTCTGGTAGGTATCCTTATTAAAAAGTGTTATTCTTGACTTGCAATATCTGTAGGGAGAAACCAGACCGTAGCAGTGGTTTTATCTGGCAATGTTGCAGTTGCTGGGGGGGGGGGACCCGAGCTGCGATGATGCAGGTAGACCAAGTGCGCTATGCAGACTTGTCTGGTAGGTATCCTTATTAAAAAGTGTTATTCTTGGCTTGCAATAACTGAAGGGAGAAACTGTAGCAGTTGTGTGGGTTGCTGTGTTTGTGAAGGTGGAGGTGTGCCTTTATAAACTGTGGTGCGAATGTTATGCATTATGAAATGGAGAGATTAAGAGTGAAATTTTGCTCAGTGAAGTCTCTACCAATTTCATCACTGCTTGATTCAGACATATACATTCCCTTGTGTTGGTCAGTACTAGTGCATTGTTTTGGAGTGTGGCATCACTGCTACAGCTGCTGGTACTCTTTCAATAAAAGTATACACTTCTCCAGGAGTCTGTTGCTGAGAGGATGAGAAACACACTACAAGTATACAACTAAAACAAACTACATAAAGCAATAGTAAGAAAGTATTAGGTCACATCAGAGGCTTGGGAGGTCATTGTTAAGAAACTGAGAACTGTTGTAAAATTTATCATTAAATACCATAAGTTCAGGTTATACTATAAGGGAATATGTAAAGATAACCATGTCAGCAGACAAAGTGCATTACAAGTTGAATATTTTACTGTGCACATTTTAAAAAAATGGACAGACTCTGGACTGATGAGTTTGCTTTTTTTTTTTATTCTTGGGAAATGCTATTCAGAAGTGAAGAGACATACAAGGGAACAGTTTTAGTGGCACACCAGGCTATTTTTTTTATGTCTATTGTCATGCAAAGCTGACAAAATAGTTTAATCTAGCAAAGCTGGAAATGTGAGACTGTAGCCCACTGAAGGAGGGGAGATGGGAGGAGTAACCTGGCCAGGAACTAAAACTTGCAAAACTGCTCCTTGTGAAAAGTCTTTTTTATATCTCAGTAATTTGTTGACACTTTTGCAAGTTTCTTTCAGTGAATGTGTAGTACATCAGTAGGAACAACATTTGTAAAACTCTGCGCATACCAGTCAATGACACGAGCTGCAGACTCTCAAACTTGGCAGTTTTTTTCAGGAGTTCCATTCTAAGTGAATGGAAGTCTAGTCTGACAACAAATGGTAGGGCTATTTGTCCTCAGTCTGCATTATGGGACAGATTTAGCTTTCCAAAGGAATCACCATGGGGGCAGACGAGTAAAAACAAAATAAAATTAGGAATGAGTACTTATTTTGCTGAAGGCAGCTTTGGGAGGTGTAGTAAATCATAGCAAGATAAAAAATATATGTTTTCTTCATCATTTGCCCGTAGTGGTCCTTTAAGTAACGATAAAAAAAAATAAATACATAAATAAAAGGCCAAGTTTCTGACATTTGCCAAATTCAATAGAATGGTGCCTTTCTGGCAACAAAAATTGACTGGGAATCATTTAGTTTCCAACACTGAAAGATTCCTGTGTTACTGAAATTAGCGTTGATGCATCAGCATATTTAATGGTAGCCTCTTTATAAGGTATCCTCTGCGTATCATTAAAGATAATTAATTGCACAAAGAAAGATCCTTGTTGTTCTTCACAAAGGCTGGCTCCAAAAAGAAACTCTTGCCACAAAAGTAATTATTCATACCCTAATTTAGCCAGACAACTTACAAAGCAAACAATGAGTCACTGCTTAAAGCTCTGGTAAGTTTAGGAAAACAAGAATACACTAGTTCTATGCTTTTCTGATTTATAGTCTTTAAAAAAAAAAAAAAAAAACTGTTAATATTGCAGTTTGACTCGCAATGATTTGGTTTGGAAGAACAGATCAGTTCTTTTGGTAGGTGACCAAGGACTTGCTTCTGAATGCAGCAAATATCTTTGGAGAGAGGACAGCAATGGGTCAAGGACGGTTTCCATAGTTTGGGTACATAACTGGCAAAGATCAGTTGCGGCAATGGATCAGAAAAGCCATTCTGACCAGAATGTGACCCTACTTACAAATACTACACTATTTCAACATTCTTACAAAACTTAAGCAAAACACGTGGATGGTCAACACATAATATGAGCAACCAGCTCATAGGGCAGAAAGCACAATTTCATACATGTGCACATCTGTCTGAATGAAACGTTATTTTGCTACTATTTTGAGCAGAGCTTAACTTTGTATTTATTACTGCCATTTTATGAGTAGGGCATTTGCATTCCTTAATACAAGGTTAATAATGAGGCTATATGAGGGAGCATAGGCAAAAAATTCAAGTGGGAGGGTTTCTCTCTGACAAGTTGTGGCAGCACAGAGGAACCAGGCAGGGGTGTCCTCTTTCCCCCTTACTTGCTTGACATTTAACTCTCTCTTCATATCAGAACTAAACAAAACTCTTGCAACTTCAAACTCGCTATAAAGGAATATCTGCTTAACTCCTGGACTTCCCCTGTAAAGATCCTACTTGAACTCTGCCTCCTCTGCTGCACCACCCCTCTATTTCTACCCCCCCTTTCTTACAGATATCTATTCCTACTTGTATTTTATGCCCCCTGCTCTTAGACCCTTCCCTCCCACTATACTCCCCATCTTCACTATGTACTTCTACCTCCTCTCTCTCAATACTCTTACATTCTACACCCCCACCTCCCATCTCTCAATCCTCCTACATTCTACACCTCTCCTTTTCTTCATTTGCCTTGTGCCAGGACCTTCCTTTCTGGCACTGCAGGCCTCACTACTTAGGTTACAATCTCCCATTCAAATAATGATGGGGAATATGTGATTGTATGGCACATAATCCCTCCGAGCTACACGCTCTAGGAACCTAAACCCTGTCACCACAATAAACAGAACATGCCGGAGGGATAGATTCCTGTCCCACAGCCTTCCCATGCACTGGAACAAACTACCCATCTATATCAAACAAAGCTCCTCATTAGCACTCAAGAAAAATGTTGATGATTGGATGGGAGATAGGAAATTCACCCCGGGGATCACTTCTGTGGCTCTGCTCGACAGGGGCACAGGAAAAATAATTTTCTTGGGTGGCGAAAGCTAGGGTACCTTTTTTGGAAAGGCTTATATAGGCCCTAGGGCCAATGGCCTAGTACCTACCTATGAAAATAAGTGTATATCCATGTTAAATTTTTCTCTTCAAACATTGTATAAAATTAATCTATTTTTTGCTGTATGTGATTGTATGCGTCAATAATTAATTGTAAAAATTTCACTGCTATAATGGAGCTTTTCTCCTCGGGTCTCTGCTGAAGGGCATTTGCCCAGCCAGACCAATCCAGTTAAAGGGCAAATAAATTTAGAGCCACTGGCAAAGGAAATAAGGAATGCATAAAAACAAGGACAGAATTGGTATGGTAAAGAAAAAAATTGGCATTACTTGAAGATATTGCTCTGTACCCGATAAAAACAGAAAGACATCTCAGTGTTGTGGAACATTAAGAGTCTCAAGTCTTTCTGGGATACGAAATTAATGAGAATAAAAAAATGCTACAGCTATAAATTATGTATCCACACATGAACTGGTTTAGCGACACCCACATTTATGGAGGCACAAGGAATCGATTAAAAAAGGATCATTACAGTAGCTAATAAGGTGGGGGGAAGAGAGTAAACAAGATGATACAGAAAACTGAGAAACAGAAAGCTCTTGTTTATGGATATTGACAGCATGATACAACGAGCAAAATGTTTAGTCTCTTCAGTTTTTTTATACAGGGCTGGCTTTTAATCAGCGAGAGAAGTTGTGGATAGTAATTCAAAAAAAGAGTTGAAGGAATTTATCTGGGAGGGGAAGAGGGCAAGCGTCAAATGGGACAAGTGAATCTTTCCAACAGGACAAGGTGGTTTGGGATTACCTGATTTAAAGGGGTATATCAGAGCCACACAGTTAAGGGTCCTATACATAGCACAAGCAGAAAGCTATAACTCAAAGTGGAAAGGGAGAAAGATGAAGCGGGGGGAAATTCAAGGAAAAGGAGAGGGCAGGATTGTGAATGTCAAGCCTTGAGGAGGAGAACATCTATTTATAAAGTAGCAAGCAGAAAGCATTACCCCTATCAGCAAAAATTTCCAATTCGGGATATAAACAATAGGCAAGAGGGGCTAGAATTTACTGCAGAAGTCTGGCAAAAGAAAGTACAGTTGTGTACACTTGCCATAAATGTAGATGTTAAAGTGTATTCACTGTTGCAGTCTTCGCCCATGCGTTATCCTGCTATGGTAGCCGCCGGCCCGAATACCAGAGTCAAATTTTTTTTGCGTCAGCTGCCATCACCTGTAGTCGGACATCTGGTAGTCAGTGCTATAAAGCAAGGCAACAGACGTCATTACATCAGTTTTTCTTGTCCTAACCAGTCAGAAGCACAAGGAAATAAAGAAAAAAGTGGTCCTGGTGGCTAAAAGCCACCATGGGAAGCTTATGTTCCCTTAGGTGAAGATCCTATATAGGGGATGGAGTGAGGGAAAAGTACAGTTTTGTACCTACCATAAATGTAGATGTCCGATAGGTATGCATCTGCAGTCCTTACATATGGGTTGTCCTGCCTCAGGCAGCCCCTCGGTCGGCCGGATTCCAAAGTCTGGGTCCGGCGTCGGCTGATGTCGCCCTTTTCCCCGACGTCAGAGCACCTGGGGTATAAAAGCGTCAGCCGACGCCATCTTCCTCAGTTTTTCTTGCCCCAGATGCCCTCTAAGGAAGGCTAAATTTGGAGAGATGCAGAAATTCCAAACATGCACAGTAATATAAAGCAAATACACCATAACAGATATCCCTCATTCTAGCTAGCTGGGGTTAAGTACCCAAGGAATACCACAGAGGGGAAGGAGGGAGGGAAAGCCTGACTGCAGATGCATACCTATCGGACATCTACATTTATGGTAGGTACAAAACTGTACTATGTCCTTCAAGGATGCATCTGCAGTCCTTACATATGGGTAGAATACCATAGCCAAGCTGGGGGTGGTAGGACCCAAGAAAAGGATGGTGTAGCTAAAATGCCCTGCAGGACTGCAGTAGCAAAGCCTGCTCTGGATCTGGAATATAAAGGTAAGTTGTAATGCTTGGAAAATGTATGCACGGAGCTCCATGTAGCAGCTTCTAAAATGTCCTTTGTAGCCACCCCTCTTAAGAAGGCTGTGGAGGTGGCTGTGGCTCTGGTGGAATGAGGTCTAATGTTAGCTGGCACAGTTTTGCCATGAAAAAAAAAAAAAGAGTAACGGAATCAAATGCAATTCCCTATCCATTTCGAAATTGTCCGTTTGGAAATTGCTTTTCCTTGTACACCAGCAGCATATGCTACGAAGAGCTGGTCAGTTTTTCTGTAACTCTTAGTTCTGTCCCAAGTAGTAGCGCAACTGTCTGTGAATGTCCAGGGTATGCAGAAGTTTCTCTCCTTTATTTTGTGGATTTGGAAAGAAGGTAGGCAGGTGAATAGCTTGGTTCAGTGAGACCCTGGATACCACCTTTGGCATGAATGAAGGATTGGTTCTCAATGAGACTCTGTCCTGATGAAAAATAAGAAATGGTTGCACTGCCATGAGGGCCTGTAACTCAGATACTCTTCTTGCTGAGGTTATGGCCAGAAGGAAGGCAGTCTTCCAAGACAGAAACTGTAGGTCTGAAGATGCTGCTGGTTCAAAGGGAGGTAAAGTTAATTTTTTCCAACATGAAGTTAAGGTCCCATGTAGGCACTGGTGGTTTCCTTGGAGGATTGATGTTTTTTATCCCTCTTAGAAACTGCCTTAGCAGAGGATGAGAAAATACAGGTGGATCGGTGTCGTACTCTGCTGAAATTGCTGAAGCATGAATTTTTATGGAAGAGTAAGAAAGGCCATTATGGAGCATTTCTGCCAAGTATTCCAGGATATGTGGAATGCTCATCACGGTCGGATCTTGGCCCTTTGTGGAGTTCCAAGTACGAAATCTTTTCCATTTTGCTGAATATGCCTTTCTTGTGGAAGGCCGCCGAGCTTCCATGAGGATATCCTTTACTCTCTTGGATAGTTTATCCTGGAGAGGAATCAAGGTATTTTCCAGGCTGTCAGCTGCAAGGTTTTTAGGCTGGAGTGCAGAGTTTTGTAACTGTACTGTGTCAGAAGAAGTGGCCATTGTGGTCGAGGCCACGGTTTCGTGCGTGACATGCTCCTTAACAGTGGGTACCAGTGTTGTCTTGGCCAGTCCGGAGCTATCAGAATCACTTTTGGTTGTTCTGTCCTGATCTTCAGCAAGACCTTGGTTATTAACGGAAGAGGTGGAAATGCATACACTGTTAGAGTATTCCAGCTGAAAGAGAGGGCGTCCACTTTCCATGCTTGTGGATGGTATGTCCTTGTGCAGAATTTCTTCAGTTGGTGGTTGTGGTGGGAGGCAAAAAGATCTATGTCCGACCTTCCCCATGATTGTGTTATCTGAAGAAAGGTGTCTGGGTGTAACATCCATTCGTGTGGATCCATGATGTTTCTGCTTAGGCTGTCCGCCAGCACATTGTCTTTTCCTGGTACAAACTGGGATTGCAGCTCTATATTGAGCTTTAGGGAAAGTTCCCAAAGATTCATTGCCAGCCTGCAAAGAAGGTAAGAATGGGTACCTCCTTGCTTGTTTATGTACCACATAACTGTGGTATTGTCTGTCTTTATTAGCAGGTGGCCTTGATGCAGGAAGTGTTCAAAGGCCTCGACTGAATGCATCACTGCCAGCATTTCCTTTTGGTTTATGTGCAGGCGCAATTCTTTTTGTGTCCATTGTCCTTGAATGCATCTGCCCTCCATGTGCACTCCCCATCCATGGTCTGAGGCATCCGTTGTAATGGTTTGGCTGATATTTGGTTTGCTGAAAGGCAGACCCATGTTTGACTGGCTTGCTTGAGCCCACCACAGAAATTCCTTTTGAAGGCATGGAATGAGGGGGATCAAAGCTTCTAGGCTGTGACTGTGCCGAGACCATAGACTCCTTAGGTACCATTGTAGTTTCCTCATATGCAGCCTTGCTTGTGGAATCAGAAGAATGCAAGATGCCATGAAACCCAGGGCCTGCAGGATTTTCCTGGCAGTCAGCTGGGTTTGTTTTGTCAGATTTCTGAAATAATCCGGTAGTTGCTCTTGTTTTTCTTCTGTGAGAAAAGCCATTTGGGTGGTTGTATCTAGTTTTGCACCCAGAAAAATTATTCTTTGGGATGGAACAAGTCTTGATTTCTGAATGCTGACCGTGTATCCCAAGGCCTGAAGTAGGCGGATGGCATAATTCAAGTGTTTTACCAATGTTTGTTGGCTGTCCGCTTGTATAAGGCAGTCGTCCAGGTATGGGTATATTTGAATCCCTTGAAGTCTGCAATGTGCAATTACTGATGCCAGGCATTTCGTGAATACTCTGGGCGCAGTAGATAAGCCAAAGGGCAATGCTGAGAATTGATAATGCTCTGAACCTGCAAGAAATCTGAGGTGTCTTCTGCAACTTTGTCTGATAGGGACATGCAGGTATGCCTCCCTGAGGTCTAGAGTTACCAGCCAGGACCCCTTGCCCAGCATGGGAAGGAGTTGCTGTAAGGTCAGCATTTTGAATTTTGGCACAATGAGGTAAGTATTCAGTGCGGACAAGTCCAGAATAGGCCTCCATTGCTTTTCTTTTCTTGGGACAAGGAATAGTCTGGAATAAAATCCTTGGCCTTGTTCTGTCTGAGGAACCCTTTCTATTGCTTTCATTTGCAGTAGGTTGGAAATTTGCTTGGAAGCCTCTGCCCTTTGGTTTGGTGGCAGGTTTGGCATGCCTTGTCCTTTTGGTAATGTATGAAAATGGAATCTGTATCCTTTGTCTATTATTTGCAGTATCCATTTGTCCTTTGTAATACTGTGCCAATTTTCTGAGAATAAAGATAGCTTTCCGCCCAAAGGTGCTTCCAATTGAGCCCTGGTTGGGTGCTTCCAATTGAGCCCTGGTTGGCGGGGTCAAAGCCAAGTCATTGAGTTTGTCCTTGTGCAGCAGTTGTAGGTCCTGCACTACCTCTCTGGTTAAGAGGCTGCCATTGACGTCCTCTGTAAGAGCCTCTAGCTTGCCCTCTACCTCTGGCACGCCTGTTTTTGCCTCTTTGAAATCTGTCTGTGTCTGGAAAGGACCAATTCTTAGAAGGCCAATTTCTGCTGAATCTTGGTGGTTGGACCTGGAGAAAATCTTTGACTGTCTGTACTGATTTAGCCTTTTCCTTAAATTTCTTTAAGACCTCTTGAGCCGTGGAACCAAATAACTTTTATTTTTCCAGTGGTGCATCCAGAAGCTTTGTGCATCCAGAAGCTTTGCTTTAACATGATCTGGCAGTGTTTGTTCCTTCAGCCAAGCATGTCTACGTATGACTGCACCTGTCATTGCTGACCTACATGAAGCTTCCAATGCATCATAACCACACTAAGAAATGGTTGCTAACCTGCTGTGAGTTATGCACCAGATCCTGAAGCGCCTTGCGATCTAGGGGTTCAGGTGAGGTTAGTTTTTTATGCAATTCATCTAACAGATATTCTTGATACTGTATCATATGGAATTGACAATTCAATGCTCTCATAGAAAGAGTGGAAGAAGTGTACACTTTTTTACCCCATCTCTCTAAAGCCCTGGATTCTCTTTCAGAAGGAAGTGGGTTCTTAGTAGTGGTGGTTGCAACCCCTTTAGGCCCCTGGGAAATAGTTTCTGGGTCAGCCAAGTGGCCCTTGTAAAGGAATAGATGCGTGTCCGGGACCCTGTAGTACCGGTCGGGTTTGACAGGAGCCGGAGGAAGGGAGTCTGGGGAAATACTAGACTCTGAGTACACATCTTTAATAACATTTAAAACAGGAGGAATAGCCAAAGGTCTATGCTGAGGTAAATGCAAAAAAGTCCTTAACCTCTTCCTGGAATCAGAGAATTCCTGGCCTTGCCATTTGAAATGCTCTCTCATGGAGTGAAGGGTCTCCCCAAAGGACAACTCTTCAGGAGGGGAGGCCGAGGGAATAGATTCCTCTGCATCAGAATCCTCGTAGGCCAGAAAGGCCTCCGCCTGGTAATCTGAAAGGGCAGAGTCATCTGAGGCCTCATCAGAGGACTGGGGATCTGTCTGCTCAACCCTGGGCCTTTTGCCTGCAGGAGGTTGAGAGCCCCTGTCTGGGTGTGGCTGAGAGCCCCTGATTAAGAAGATAAGGTCCTCAGCTAAGCTCAAAATTTGTGAACCTGTAGAGGATCCCTGAGGAATAGCCTTGGGAGGGAGAGATTTTGGCTGTTTAGCAGCTTTAGCACGAGTAAAGGCCTTAATGGACATGGATACAAGAGGCCTGGCTGTCCCACGTGCTGGAGTAGTTTTATCCACAGAAATGGTGTCTGATATCACCGGAGCACCGGTTTCAGATGGTAATTCTAAGACAGACCCAGTGGAGGCCTCTGGTACCGAAGGTACCGGCTGTGTGGTGTCGGTCGGAACCGGTAGAGATTCGGTTTCAGCAGAGACAGAGACACTAGCGGTAGGCCTGGGCGTGGAGTCCGCCGAAACCGTGGACCGCGTGTGTCGGTCCTTCTCCTTACGTTTTTTGGGTAAATGAGCTGTCGGAAGCTCCGGCTGCATTTTATAACAGTAAATTTGCTCAAAATATTCCTCTGCAAACTCTGCCCGACGCCTAAGAGTGCGTTTATTGAAGGAACACAGGCTGTACAGGCAGAGACGTCGTGGTCTGGGCCTAGGCAAGGTAAGCAGTAAGAGTGGAAATCCTTATGAGGTATTGGTTTCCCACAATTTAAACAATTATTAACTTTAACCGTTTGATCTGACATGGGCTGAGGCAAGAAAGAGTCCCCAACGGGGTACTTAGCGTTTTTGAAGACTTCGGTAGCTGAAATCACAGGAGCTGGCCGACCGGCACTTGTGAACTGTTTCTGCTTCGGGCACCGCGCGGCAAGAAAGACTGGGGAAGATGGCGTTGGCAGACGCTTTTATACCCCAGGCGCTCTGACGTCGGGGGAAAAGGGCGACATCAGCCGACGCCAGACCCAGACTTTGGAATCCGGCCGACCGAGGGGCTGCCTGAGGCAGGACAACCCATATGTAAGGACTGCAGATGCATCCTTGAAGGACATCCAGGACTGCAACAGTAAATACACTAACATCTACATTTATGGTAACTGTACACAACTGTACTATGTTCTTAGTGTTTCACTGCTGCAGTCATCACCTGTGGGAGGATTCCCAACTGAGGACAGGGGTGAAAGGACAGGTTATTGTCCTAGGCATGGGCCAGCAGGTCCTGCAGAACTGCAGAGGCAAACTCTGCCCTAGACTTAGAAAAAAAGAGGTAGGTGATGTGCTTTGTAAACGTATGGACAGAGGTCCAGGTGGCAGCTTCAGAGATGTCCCTGGTGGGGACTCCAATGAAGGATGTGGGAGTGGAGTCTGCACTAGTAGAATGTGTAAGGACAGACTTGGGGGTGGGGTTTCGCATGTAGTCTGTAGCAGAAAAGGATACAGTGTGATATCCATTTGGAAATGGGCTTCCCCTCTGCTCCAGGGGCAAAGCTGACAAGTAGTTGGTTTGTTTTTCTGAATGGTTTTAGTACGGTCCAGGTAGTACCAGAGTTGTCTGTGCACATCTAGCCAGAGTAGAATTCTTTCCCCCTTGTTTTGAGGGTTGGGAAAGAATGTGGGTAGGTGTATGGCCTGGTTGAGGGTCACATCTGATACCACTTGGGCATTAAGGAGAGGTCAGTCCTCAGGGAGACCCTGTCTGCATGGAAAATGATGAAGGGCTCAACAGCTATGAGAGCCTGAAGTTTTGAAACCCTTCTGGCTGAGGTGATAGCTAGTAGGAAGGCCATCTTCCAGGAGAGGTATTTCAATTCTGTAGAAGCAGCAGGTTCGAAAGGAGGTAAGGTTAGTTTTTCCAGAAAATAATTCAGGTCCCAGAAGGCCTCCCACACCTCCCTTGGAGGTCTAATATTAGAAGCCCCTCTAAGGGACAGGATGAGAGAAGAGGGGTGGGACTGAATCGTAATGGGCAGAAATGGCTGAGGCATGGATTTTAA